>NW_010516689.1:0-10823 GCF_000687285.1 Phaethon lepturus
TCCAGGAACCTCCCAGACTGTTTCCTCTCTTGTTATACTTCCAGCAGATGTCAGATGTGTTTTTCAACTTCGTAGAAACAAGGATTAATCACGGACAGAAAGGGTTTTGGTTGGACGGAAGAGGTTCAATTTGCCCTTATAAAATCCATTTTACCTCTTTTATCAGAAGATTCTCTCAAAATAAAAGAAATTTTAAAAGTAGAAACTAGAGCTTGCCAGAAGAGAAGAGCTATCTTTCATGTAAAACGGAGTGGAAACACTGTTGTGGCCATGAAGACCAACTGATACTGTAAGAAAAAGTGGGCAGTCTTTTTTGGCATGTGTTTCTTTGTGACCTGAAGAAATTTCAGGAAAGACACACATGTATGCCACTGATAGCAAAAGACCAACTTATGTCAGTTTAGAAACTTCTAGAAATATGCAGGAGAAAGGCTTTCTATTTAGAAACTTAATGGTGTTCGAGATACTAGGTTTTTTAGACAATGCATTCTTCTTGGATTTTTGTTTTTACTGGTACATGAAAATTTAGTTGCTTAAGATCACTCTTCTGTTTTTCTTTTTAAAGAAAAAATAATGTATATTTTGTAAATTTTTATTATTTGTCCTTTTTTACTTATGATTTTCTTTTTATTTAAAAAATTCCATAGGAGTCTTTAAATAAATGATAACCATTTTAGTTAAAATAGAAGTGTAGGGCTTAGAAGGGAGCTACCAAGATCATGTAGTCTTTCATTTCCCTCAACCAAATCCTTCAGCCTTTCATTGTATATCATGTTTTCTGAAACAATTATCATTCTTGCTACCCTTTCTGACTTCTCCCCAATTTGGCTGCATTCTTGTTAGAGTGCACTTTGCTGAAACAAGCAAAGTACTTCAACTCAGGCCCTGCGAAAAGGAAATTTCCCTATCTTGAAACAACAGCTGATTCAGTTTGTGATTAGCTATAATTCTTAGTCCTTTACTTCTGGACTGCTGCTTATATAATAATTTTTCATTTTGTATTCATGCTTTTGACTTCTCCTTACCACTTGTGGTGTATTACACTTTTTTAATTCCATTATGTTGATTTTAAACCTTTACTCCTACTCTTCAAAATCCTTCCACAGCCTAATCCTATCCTCATTTCAAGCCTTTCCAGTTTAGTGTCATCTGTACATTTCGTCAAGGTATTCTCTGTTGGAGTTTTGAGACTCCTTTCTGGTTTGGCAGTGAATCACCAATAACAATACTATGTTATATTTGAACTGTGGGAGCAGGAGAGTTTCCCAGTCTAGGTACCTCTTATTTCCATGTCTTGACTATTTGTCAGAAGGAGACCTGGGCTCATGTGTCCCGGCTGGCTCTCAGAGAAACGGTAGGCATGTGGATAGGCAGTGCCTCCCAGCTTGGACAGCCAGGAACTGCAAGGGAAGGCAGGAGCAAGTGTGGAGTGCATCTGCCTCTAAGCCGAGACGCAACTTCTGAGAGCACTTTTGTATTTGATGAGGCGCTTAGCCTATAAAGATTTCATCTAGATTAATTTTTCTCATTTGTTTCTGATCTTGGTATATAGGGTGGTATGAAAAACATTAAAACAAATCCACATAGGTTGTTTTTCATTACTTTCTTATCTGCTATTGTCCTGTAGGTTGATTGACTGATAATTAGTTTTATTTCCTTTCCAGAAATCCAAGTTAGGCACACTGGTTACATGCATATAGAAAAGCCTTTGCTGAGAAAGTCAAATGATTAATTTCTTTTGTTTCTAACTTCATCTCTCCAGCACTAATAACGCACGCTTGCAAACCTGTATGCTCTACCTTTTCCTGACCACACACAGTGCACAGATTGGCCTGGCTCACACGGCCTCGAAGGGTAGGTTCCAAACAGATCTGAGCCTGCAAATTTCTGCTGTTACTCTGCCCATCTCATCCTCTTCAACATCCTCTTCAAAGATACTTAGTACCAGCAGAGAAAAATAACCAACCTAATTATACTCCATAACTTTGCTGATCTGTTAGCTGACTCCATCTCTTTAGGCATGAATATCACAGTAATGTTTTAAAAAGCTTCTAAAATACAAACTGTGCAGAAAAGCCACACTGTTTTTATGTAAAATTGTCAGTGATGTTTAATAAAAAAAATTGGGTTTGGATATCTTGGGATGCTTTTATTAAAATTGGCTTACTTAAAAACATTCAGCGAGCTATTTTCAGTAACCTATTGTCCTGCACCTATATGGTGCAGAAATGGTTATGACCAAAAAGCTTGGACCTTGAAGCTGGAGAAGAGGCACACCACAGAATAAGAGGTGGAGCCTTCTTGGAAAGATGAAGATGCTTTAACATTAGATGGAACTGAGGAAACAACAAATTTCTGGCTGTGAACTGGTTGTTCATCAGTACATTTTTAGACAGCAGAACAGTCAAAT
This sequence comes from Phaethon lepturus, assembly GCF_000687285.1. Taxonomy (NCBI): domain Eukaryota; kingdom Metazoa; phylum Chordata; class Aves; order Phaethontiformes; family Phaethontidae; genus Phaethon; species Phaethon lepturus. The sequence continues at coordinate 2,411 of NW_010516689.1, forward strand.
CAATCATTTCTGTTAAGACCTGGTATTGTCTGGCACTTCTGAAGTAACTCATTAATCTAACTCAAACACATGTTAATTTGTAATTTTTTTTAAAGATATAACTTGCCTTGTAATTTGCACAGACACCTGTAAAATTGTAATAGTTTGCAGCCTTTCCTCAGCACTGGTTTAGTGACTGGAGAGTTGTGTTTTACTCAAGTGTGACTCTGCTGTACAATGTATAAAGCTTGAATTCAGCCATTTCCTTGTTTATCAGAGAAAAGCAACAGTGATGAATAATTAACTTGAAGTATTATTATATGGCATAAATTTTGATAAAACTGATCTCACTGTGTTTGTTTCTTTGTGTCCAGGAGACCATGGAGCTACAGGAGAAAAAGGATTACGTGGGGAATATGGAGAACCAGGAATTCCAGGGAAAGATGGTGAACCTGGTACTCCAGGACATCCAGGTATGTCTGAAGCTAGCAACAGAGAGACTGTTCATCAGGTATTTTAAACCACAAGAACTAATGGGACTCCTAATTTCTCTGCTGTTTGTAGGACCAAAAGGTGATCAGGGTCCCCCAGGGTACCCAGGGGATCCAGGAATTCCAGGACAAAAAGGATCAGTTGGTGAAATGGGTTTGCCAGGTACTGATTGCTGGGAATTTCTTGTTGTTTTCCTCAAGTTAATATAGAACATTATGAGAGACCTGTATGGAATATTCATTGGTATACATCTACTAAACGGTTGCACTGTTTGCAGTGTCTGAACTTTAGGGTTTTGGGACATTGCTTTCTCAATCCTACTGTGATATACAAATAATAGGATGGTTTCCTAAGTTTCTACATGCAAATTCTTTAGCTGGATGTATAGGATTTGTGTATTTGTTACAGACAGGCAGTTTTTCAAGTGATACCTGTTTGTCTGTCTGTCTCTGCCTCTGCTAGTGTGTGAACTGCATTAAGCTTCTTGTGTGTTTTCCCCTTTTCTAAAAAGTTTGGTGAGTTGCTGTGTACTGCATGTTAATTTACAAACTGTAGTGGTCTGGGAAGAATGTTGCTGTGGAGGGGATTGGTAAAGAATAGGACGGAGAAGAACCTATATCTCAACACAGAAATGTTGTCTCCATTCAGATGGCCTTGTGCCTGGCATATTTAGGAAATCAAAGGTGAAAGACTGGAAATAGTAAATGGGGACAGAAAAATTTGCTACAGCAGACTCCCTTTGTCACTGTGGTCCTGTTAGAAATTATTCAAATCAACATAAAATTTTATTCAGATCATATTTTTAGCAAGAGCTCTGTTTACTCTGAATCCCAGATTACGACCTTCGCTTATGACGAGAGCTTATCTTCCCATTAAAAGCCCCATTTAGAGGGTGAATCTCAAAAGTTAATTTACTAGCTATTTTAGTGAGTTACATTGCTTTTCTAGCTGTGAATAGCTAAGGCAACACTGAAAAATCATTGTCAACACTGCTAGGGTACCACTAGTTATGATATACACATTTTTCCTTTTCTCTTACTAGGAACACCTGGAGAAAAGGGTCTGCCTGGAGTACCAGGTTCACCAGGCACGCCAGGGTTCCCTGGGCAAAAAGGTGAAAAAGGAGACAAAGGAGCACCAGGTTTTCCTGGAATTGGCTTTCCAGGGTCTCCTGGTGAGAAGGTATTTACACCCACAAGGATTTAACTGTCTGTCTCTACCAAGTAGCTGATCTGTAAAAGATGCTGTTGGCCTTTAAGCTATTTTGTTATATTTTCTATTATGCTCGTTTAAATACCTGATGAGAAACTTGAAAGGTGTGCATATGCACAGGTTTAGATGCATTCTGTTTGATGGGACCATTATCTCTAGGGCTCTTATATATTCTGTCTCTGCAGAATAGGCTAATTTACAGTGCTAGAAAGGTGGTGGAGGGGAAGAACTTTTAAAAATACTAAGTAAATAAAGTGAAAAAGGCTTCTTAAAAATGGAGCAAATAATAGCACTGAAATAGTATTTCTATGCTTTTACAGAGCTACTGTGAAGCTGAAAAAAACTATAAAATGCTCAGATATTACTGAAATGAGAACTCTATTAATACTGTCTGTAAAGTTAATTTAATCTCTAATAGTATTCTAATAGGATTCTCATTTGTTTCACATTCCTTTTCCTAGCTATACAATGACAGTAATCATGAATTTATAAGTAAAAACTGTAAAAATAAAACTTACTAATCTGGTAGCAAACTTGCTGAAGAGTTAAAAAAAAGATTTTTTTTTTAAGATGATTAAGTGTAATAAGTAAGTTAAGAAGCTAATTTGGAAAAGAATTTGTAAAAACCATCATAAAAATGCATAGAAAAGTACTCATTTTCATATGTAGGTATTAAGCAATTGCTAGAAAAGTCAATGATTCTGCTAGTGGAATTTAATGCCAAATGTAATCCTAAATTACTTTGTTTCTAAATGGAAAAAGAAGGAAATTTTTTATAGATTTGATGGATAAGCGGGATGACATCTACTATTGCAAACAGAAAAAACTGTTTCAGAATTAATGTGTGAATTTTATAATGTATGCTGCTTCTTCCAGGGAGAACCAGGAAGAACGGGTAGTCCAGGTTTATCTGGAGATAAGGGTGAAAAGGGCAGTGCAGGAATTCCTGGAATGCCGGGTGCCCCAGGTCCCAAAGGATCCCCTGGCATGGCAGGATTTCCAGGCAAGTGTTTATGCTTTAATAGAACAGAAATTGCAGTGAAAAGTTAATGTTAAACTTATACCAAATATCCCGCATTGTAAACCCATGTTGTCTTCCTTTCTTCAGGAAGCCCTGGCCCCCACGGAGAAAAGGGTGAAAAAGGACTTCCTGGCTTAAGTGGCATTCCAGGTTTAAAAGGAGAACCAGGTAGAAAAGAAATATAAACCACCAAATCCTACTTAAAGTATTGTTCACCTCCAGGTAGTGGCTAAAACAAATACTGTGGCATTCTACATTTGTTTTGGCTCAGCTATTTCCCGGTACATTTGTTCATTTCATAAGCAAAAAGAGGCAGTGCTGTTTCCCAGGTAAATCTGAGTCAGTGTGGTGTAGGAATAATACTCCTTTTGCACTGTTTGTGGAAAAGATTTTTACCATGGCTGTAGCCATTAGTTCTGTTGTTTCTGTGTTCATTTAAAAACAATACAAGTTGATCCAAGGGCCCAAACCTGAATCACCCCATTAGTGTCATTACATGGATGTTAAAGAGGAAATAGAGTAGGGAGGAGAGTAAGTCCATTGCTAATATGAGTATAACAACATTTTGAACTTGGAACCTTGTGTTTTTAGTTTACTGGCTGCAGGACACATTATTTCATTGGTCAATGGGCTGTGCTATTCACAGGTCTTTGCTGGAGTTCCTGCACCCTAAACTCAGTGAGATTCATGATAATTAGCTATGTCAAAATCTGTAATACTTGAGCCCTGTCTCACACTGGTTTAATTCAGAAGTAACCTCAGAGAAAAGTCACACTGAAGTCATCATGCAGTAACTGCTTGGTCTCTGTGGGAACAGAAGAATAAGTTGAGCTTTTCTTTAGAGGAAAAAAAAATGTGTAAAAAAAGAAGTCTGATGATTCCTAGGTAAAATGAAAATGGCAATGATTTTTCAGGTGAACCTGGTGTTCCGGGTCCTGCTGGTTCCATAGGACAGAAGGGTGAACCAGGTTATGATGGGATTCCAGGTGCAGCTGGTGCAAAGGGTGAACAAGGTACTGTGACTGTCATGTTAAGTTTATGGGATATGAAAATGCACAGAGTCAGGCTACACAAGAGTAGAGGCTTGTGCTGGGTTTGAGGTCTTTGGATGGAACCTTAGAAAATACAATTAGTATGGTGTCTTGCAAACTAGTGACTATCATCCATCATTATAACACTGCTCGTTTAGATGAGCAACTGTGTTTAATCAGTGTAATCTTGAAAGCATTTCTTTCACAAAAGCTGGCAATACTTCAAAGAACTGGCATGTTTTGGAATTAATTTCTGTCTGCAACCTAGCTGTGAAATAACGGAGCAGGCTTGCCTTTTCTTAGGGTAGGGTTTTCAGTCATAGAGGACCTATTGTGCTAGATACAATAACAATACATAACAAAGACAATCTCTGCCCTGAAGAAATTTTGCATAAACCGTTTATTTAGGTTTTATATTTGCTTAGTAGAGTTTGGTTCACTATAGGTTAAATTTAAGTACTGTCCTGTCTTCTAATTTTCTGTTGCTGTATATTACAGGTATTCCAGGTAGAGGACTTCCAGGATTTCCTGGTGCAAAGGGAGATAAAGGTAAAACACTGCTTTAAACACGCAGCAAACCTTCTTCCCAACATACTATAAACATAATTCTGTAATTCAGACATACTTTCTACTTCATTCTTTTACATGCTATACCTTTTCAGAGCAGGCAGAAACTCTGAGAGGCTCAAATACTAATTTCTGTTACAGTGGCAGCATCTTGGACATGAGTTAGATATGCCCTAAAATAGGTAATTATTCATAGTGTGGAATTTACTGCAAGCTGTGCTGTGATGAGGTAATGTAAATAACTCCTGTATTTGTGTGCTGTGCTTTTGACTCCAAGTATTTCTGTTTTCCTACTAATTTTGCAAGAATCAAAGTCTAGGGAGGCTCTGTGCACCAGACAACTGAAGATAGTAGTTTCATGGCCAGGATACCACAGTAGTTTTTTTACCTGAATCTGTTGTGCAGCCCACATGCAGTTTTATTCATTGCTAAAACAGCTATTCTCTGTAACTCAGTAGAGCATGTCTAAGCTATGCACAGGAGCATGGTGCAGAGATGCAAAAAGATAGCAGAAACCTGATGAGATCTTACTGAAAATTGTTATTACCTGGACTCAGGATTTATTAGCTTGGGTACAGGCACATACCTATCACTATTTCAAGACCACTCGTGGTCTTCGCAAAGTGTGTCACTACACTGTGCTGTGAGAACAGCTTGATTGGCTTGAGACAGTGCTTGTTCAAGGTGTCTGTAATGCACCATGCTCCATTTTATGAAATAAGTATGACGTAGATACTAGACTGCAATAGATACAGTATTGAAGAAATACCAAACTGCTGCTGATAAAGGAAATTGTGTACAATTAAAGGATTTTAAATTTTAAACATGCAGAAAACAAAAAAGATTCAATTAGTCCATCTATGAAATTAACATGACATGGCAGATTTTGAAGAATTTATGTAGCTTGAAATATCACTCATTCATTCTATAAATACAGCACACTTGTGTGGACAATCAAAAGTTATCAAAAGATAAACCAAAATTGTAGAATATCTTTTATTTACCATCCCAGAGTAATTAACAGTCACTAATTGCTGAGAAAGCCCTAATATTAGAGAACTTATTTTAATAAGCAAATTTTCTAATCGTGGCTCAGTAAGACATGTAGAATACCAGATTATGAGAGCACTTTTCGTACTTTACCCATCCCTCTCATTTTGTCAGCACAGCTCATTTAAAAATATCTGGTTTAGAGTAAACCAGGGATAGTGTTCTTTATACATTTTATTTATCTTATTATTGTACTTATACCAGCTAATCTATATTCTTTTTGCTCAGTCATGATCTAAAATTCGACTGAATTGCAAATGTTAACTATTTGTACAAGCCTGAAAGTAAGTACTTTAAGTGTCTAAATCTAGATCTTAGTTAAAAAATAGTAAATTCCCTTTTTGTCCAGGAGCAAGTCCTTTTGTGCTTAGTCAAGCAAAACATCCATTACTCAGCTATGGCAATAATAATTGTAATGGAGAAAGGGCTTGGGGGCTTTATATTCCTTGTGGAAGGACTGATAGAGAGATGCTGAATGTTCATCTATTTTTAGAGTGAATCAAAATAGCCCTGTGATCAGTTTAGCAAAGAAAAGACATGTCAGTCAAACTACTCTTTTCCTCATACTTTGTGTCATAATGTGGGGAATAATACAGTTTTCCATTTTTAGTTTTGCATTTTTGTACAAATGTATAAAGGCAAGGTCAATATTTTCTTAAGGAATAAAGCTTACTATGAGTAGATAATAAGGCAGAAGGTTTCAGGGATTATGATCCTTTCTCTAATCACGTTTTGGGGATTGTTTCAAATCTTAGGTGCGAAAGGTGACGTGGGTTTTCCAGGATCCCCAGGAAGCCCGGGGATCCCAGGCCTGAAAGGAGAACCAGGATATGCTGGTCCACCAGGCCCTAAGGGCAGCCAAGGTCTTCCTGGACTACCAGGAAGTGCAACTGAGGGCCCTAAAGGAGACAGAGGACCCCAAGGCCAACCTGGCCTTCCAGGTAATTCTTTTAGTATTTGCTGTTAATCAAAGCTCACCTAATAAATTAATAATATAACCAATATTGAATATCCTTGTTTATCCTCTTCTCACAGATCAGAGAAAAGCTCCCCGTCATAGGCAGTTTGGCATATGTCCTAGCACGGGCTGATTTTATGTCTTCAGACAGTTGGTTTTGTCCAGAAAAAACTTTCGGACATTGAGAAGTTTGCCTCCCATTCCAATGTTTCGCCCTGGACTTTATTTACTGTTTTGAGGCAGCCGTGGCTGTATGTTCCTATGTCCAGGAGTGTTAATGTGTTTAAAAATGGCCCAGCGTGGCCTTACCTTGGCAGTGGCCCTGTGCTACAGGTTAAGGAGGAGAGTAGAGCTGAGCTGCAATATCTCTCCAGCGTGTTCATACCTGAGAACATACCATCTCTTTGTTCTGCACATATAGAAAACTCTCCACTGCTTTCCATCAGCCACAGACTGATAAATGATAGATGTCCAGTCAGACGGGGAGTTGTATGGACCTCCCTGCAACAAATTCTCCTACTTATTTTCCTAAAATGTTGTCATGGTAATTACTTTGTTTCTGCCCATCTGTAGATTGAGCCAGCTCATCCTTCATCATGTACTGCTCTGAACAAATTTTGCCACTAAATACTCTCTTCTTCTGGTTTGTAGGTTTACCAGGTCCAACAGGGCCACCAGGACCCCCAGGTCTGAAGGGGGCCAAAGGAGAGCAAGGGAGCAATGGCTGGCCTGGGACTCCTGGAGGGCCGGGAGTCAAAGGTGATCCAGGTTTCCAGGGACTGCCAGTAAGTTACTTTCAGTACACTCCACATTTGCTGAAAGCTGGTTCTTGTAATTAATGGTTATATTAATCATAGATGTTTCTTGTTCAAAATAATGATACTTTATGCTCAAAGTGCCTTTGGACTCACTGCTGACGATGTAAAGTCCGTTTGAAAACATTTCAATTCTTGCCTTTTAAAGGCTGCCTACCAGTAAGCCCCAGTGAGCTAATGAACTTACTAGGAATTATGGATAGTGAGTGGTAACATACAACACTCAGAATATAATTTACAGTGTATTAACAGTACAGGATGGCTGCAGCACATGCATAAATCCTGCAAATGCATTAGTAGTTAATTTTAAAGGTTGCATATTTCACGATAAATTGCCTCCTGAAAATACCTGAACTGTTTGGGTTTGTTATGAAACCTTTCAAATAAAGTGCACTTTCAGTACTGGCAGTGATGAAATATAGCTGCTGATTTAGAAATAAACAGGCAATGCTATTAATACGTTGTTGTAATATATTATTCATTTTCCCTGATCTAAAACAGTCCCTTTTCTGTATATTAGGGAGAATGAAGTAGAATAGGACAGTCACCCAGAATAGTTGGTCTTCTATACTCTTTCTCTCAGAGTGTCTGCTGCCTTTTTCCAAACTGAAAAATAGGCTCTATAGTTTAACTTTTCATTTCCTCTTTCCTATTGAGAAAATAATAATAATAAAATTTATGGAAGAAGCAATAAGAAAGTAGATAGGTATGACTCAAAAATTCCTAGTGTACAAAGGAAGGAAGGTCAGGAATAAGGTTCTGATGTGAAAAGCAGGATACCAATACTGAATTTAAAAGGCCCACATTATTCTTGATAATGCAAAGATCTACTGCATCCTTTTCTGCATCCAAGAGTCTCTTCACAGAGACATTAAAGATTTGCTTCAGTGCTCTGACACTAGATCTTGGCTATGCCTTTTTATCTTTGAGACCATACCATACCAGCTTTGAAGGTAGTAAATTTCAAAATACATTCCATGATATTTTCCCTATTTTAAGAATTTGTAGTACTTCTGCAGAGAGCTAAATTTCTATACCCCAGGAAATTCTAAAGCTTTTCACAGGCTGATATTCCAGTCCGTTAAACAATCCTGCATACTATGACTAGGTGACTGAAGGAAACCAGGGAACCTTACTTCGTTAATACCTCCCTTACCACTCCAATGGCAGCATTTCTTTTGTTTATCTTTGGAAGTCTCAGAGTTGACATCCATTTCTGAGCTAGTCATCTCTTCTCCCTTTACAGTCAGTGGAAAGAATTAGATCACAGAATCACAGAATCACTAAG
>NW_010516690.1:0-5272 GCF_000687285.1 Phaethon lepturus
ACAATGACAAAATGCTTCACTGAGTACAATAAGGACCACAAAAATCAGCCTCACTTTTTATGTAAGACTTTAAACTTTATCTGTTTTAGTTTTTAGGCTTTAAACTTTATCTCAGCTTTTAGTGCTAAGCTAATTTTTTTGTTTGTTTGTTTGCTTGCTTATGAAGAGAGCTCTCTTACTTGCATGGAGAGCAATAGAGGAACATGTGTGAATATGACTAGAAAGGCTCAGCAATGGAGGGTTTAAGTAAAAACATAAAAAGTACTTCTGAAGCTTAGAAAACCACCCCCCTGCACGGAGGGGGAAGAGTCTAAACCACAGCAGCCTAGAAAAGTGAAAACTGCACAGCAAAAATGAAACGGGAACCTGGCCCCTGCTATGGGAAGGCACAAAGTAAATCTGATGTGACCCAACCGCGCAGGGTCATAAACAAGCCAAGACAAATGCAGGAGGAAGGACACTGTGACAATAGTTAGCCCGGAGGGCTGAGACACATGGCTGAGTTCTTACATGTCAGCTGTGCTGCAATAGCTGACTGATTCATACACTTTGCCTACGGCAGCCATGAGGTAAAACACATTATGTTAAGCCTCAGTGGAAGAGGGTTTGCCAAACGTGCTTTCCCTGCTACTTGCAAAGGGGTGAGGGTGCGTACGTAAACGGTTACCACAGCTCAGCTAACGTGTGGGCATCCACACGGGCTCCCATTCCGAAATGACCCCAACCCCTTTCTAATGCAGGTTAGTCTGTTGCAAATGGGAGCTGTGGTGTGTGTGAACATAAACCTTTTTTGCTGCCAGCTCAGGGTAAGCATGTGATGAAGCAGAGGGTCCCCAATGCTGTGCGGTGCCTCTGGAGGCTTTTAGGAACTGCCTTGCATGTCTGAACCTTTGGTGGGGCCATGCCGCTGGCAACCATTGCACATGGGGAGGTGCTCTAAGCCCATACAGAACCTTGTTGAGCTGAAAGGGTGGCTTGTCATAAATCCTGGGCGATGGCAGCCTGTGTCAAGCTCTCCTAGGAGGATGCCAAGGCCCATGCCCCCAGTGCGGGCAGAGCCTTGTTTTCCTCTCCACTCAGCTTTCTGCCAGATAGCAAAAGCAACCTTGCCAAGGTTGCTCTACAGCTTCTACTCCTGCCAATAATCTGGGTAATCTCTTATCTCACTTTATTTCACTGCTTATAGCCATGACAGCCGAACCCCAGACAATGTGTAATGGGTGAGTTATGTTAGACATCGTCGAGCCAATAATGATTCTGGAGCAAAGGCATTGCTAGCTGCATACTAGAGCTCGAAGCACCAGGGGTTGAAATTAGCAATGGCAAGTGATTTGAGAAATTGCTGTGTCCCAGCTTCAGTTTACTCATTCACTGCACTGTCTGCTCTTTGGAACTGGTGGAGGGGTTTGCCTAGAGGCAGTTGAGTGTTACTGGTTATGAGACACTCAGCCACAATTTCAAGTGAAAGGCTTGTTAGTCATCTTTCCTTCTATCTCATGTATCATCGTGGCTAATAAACATCTCGCAGCTGTCTACCAGGATGCTGGGAAGTTAGACTCTCTTCAGTTTGAGCCTTCTCTACCTCTGTGTGTTACCAGTGCTGTCTGGGTTTGTACTGGTTAGGACTCTGGCTGAAGTGAATCTCCAACAGCAGTTGGAAAAGATACAAAGAAATCATATCTTTCTTAGCTGGATTGACTCCTGAGTTCTGGCAGGACTAAGGAACCCTTCAGCCAGAATTGAAGCTGCTAATGTAATCAGCTACTCCACACAGAGCATCGTCTTTTGCATGCAAACATATTTGTACAGTCCCTTTCTGAGTCTTAATTACTGGGTGGGTCTAAAGATAAAGGTGATTAAAAAAACTCATCAGACATGAACTGAGATCATTGTTTGCATCAAGGAAGTAGGTTCACACTTCTGTCACATCATGAAATCTTAACACAAGCCATCACTGGAGAACTGGCAATGCTGATGGTCTTTTTTGTAATAAATAAGGGGACAGTTTCTTATCAAGACCTGATCTTAAGTTGGGCTGAACATCTCATGAGTCCTTTCCTGGAAAGTGCTCACTACGTTTCTGAATCAGCTGGCTGAAAGAATGATGAACTATGAAGACAAGTGCCTAGATGTATGAGTTTTCTCAGATACAGTCATAACCACATCCTGAGTTAGGGTGCCATGTTTGCAATCATCTTATCAAACAGCACTCGCTGTTACCAGCCTATCAGTGACAACAAGGCACAAGTGTTGAAGTAGAGAGAGAGAGAAGGGAAAGGGAAATTTCTCTGAGTGGCCAGCTGGGAAGAAAAGTGATGGGGCCCCCCAGTTAGGTGTCCTCTCCAGTGTAGCGGGGGCACCCATTATAAAGTTCCATAAAAACTACACAGTTTTAATCAGAATCTGTTTGGGGGAATTTGTGGTTTATTCCTGCTTGTGATTCCATTGGCACACTTTGATCAGGATGGGTGTTGCATGCCGGCTGGTTGTTAATCTTTGTGTATTGTTGAGTCCCCTCATTGCAAGTTACCACCAAGAGGAAGAGAAAGAGTAGGTATGAGTCTCAGCCTGGTGGCAATTTCTCCCCTTGAGAACCCACTTTAACAACAGTATCAGGGTTTGCAGGTTCAAGGCCATGAGAATAACAGCATGAGAACAAGTGTGATAAAAAACAGGGAAAAACAGCTGACAACAGAGGAAAACAACTGCCCCATGAAGCTCTAGAAAACACACCTGTGGCAGCGTGGGAGGAAGGGTACGAAGCTGCAAGCGAAAAGCAGGCTGCAGAATGGCAGCTAGAAGGCCCTTACTGTTACATGGGCTAAGGTACCTATGGCACTGTGCCACAATGAGGAGAGCTGGCATCCCAGAATGGGACCTACAACATCGAGGGTGCTGAGCAGGACGTTGCTAAGACAGTCTGAAATGTGAAGAAAAAGTCAGTCTTGAAACTGTCACCTTTCTCTTGGGCTTACAATCTACCTGAAAGCCCAAATTAGGTGTGAGCTTGTACTTTGGGACATCCAGCTGTCTGGCTGCAGAATACTGATGATCCACAATTCACCTTATAGTCCTCCATACAGCCAAACCAAGACCTGCCTGGAACGGGTCTTGACTTCCAACCATTGCACCCATGTCTTCTTCCTGTGGAAGCCGGAGAGTGGAAGGCAGTGGAAAGTAACTGCACACCTTGATGTCCCTTGGGCACACAGTCAGGAAGTGGCGAGGGCAATCATCCAGACTGGGGATTTGCAGAGCATTCTTATAGATAACCATAATCATCCCCCTGGGTAGAGATTACCAGCCAGCTTTTTTTTTTCTTCCTGAACATAACTGGAACAGATAATTCCTTTTTCTTGCATGAAAGCCTGCTAGTTCAAGCACTTGCCCAGAGATGGCGAGACCTGGGTTTCACACCAACCTGAGAGATTTCAAAGCCACTGTCTCCCTTTCCACATGAGCATCTCCACAGGTTTGCTGGATGTCAGTGAGAGAAGGAAATGTTCCCCACACGCCCCATCCCTAACTGTAGCTGGGCTATTGTGCAAAAAGGAGTAGAGGCTTTGCATCTGCAAGAGAAGGTAGGCAAAAGAGATTCTGCCGCTGTGGAATATTTTTGGGGCTCTTCTGGGGTGGGGAATGAGGAGTGATGGTTGGTCCTTGCTTCAGGGACTTCTCTGGCCCTGCTTCATGGTATGAAATAGCTGAAGGAGTGAGGAGCAGAGCTCTAAGCTTCTTCCTCCTGGGGGGAGTGCCAGTGGCTACTCACCAGTAAGACCTCTTTCTTGGTCTTTCTTTGTGTAGGGTTCAACTTCAACAGAAAGGGTAGGGAAGAGTCCACTTTGTCATCAGCCTGTAGTTAGGGTGCTCTTGAGGTTGGCAGCTGTAGATTTTCTGTTCTAGTCTCTCTTGAGTCATAAATTTTTCTAGACAAAGCCCAGATTTTTGTGGTGTGTCCATACATCAGCTAGAATAACACTGCCAAGCACCTTCCTATTATATTGCCACTGTCATTAATTAGTCAATTAAAGCTGGTCATGATATGTTAATGATAAACCTTAGCCTGATTTCTGAGGAGAATGGAAAATTGGGTTAGTTTCCCTAGCTCTGGTCTCATTAAAGCATCATGTCATTTTCATTATAATGTGATTTTCATTACTTAATCCATTATTTACTGCAGGGGAAATCTGAAATGCACAATATATTTGCAATGTGAAAGGGCTACTTGGATACTAGTCTTTGAACCAATGTTTTTTTACAAGGAATTGCTTTACAAGTCCATCTGTGGCTACCTTTAAAAATAATACTAATTAAAATAGATGTTTAAGGGATGAGTAACAAGTCTTGGCTTTGCAAATGCAGACATTAGATCACAGTGACCCTCTGCCTCCTGGGGACAACTTCTGTCTCACCCATCAGATAATGTGTGCTGAGTAAATAGAGCTTAGGTCAGAGAGAGAGCTGTTCACATACGCTGCTAATTGGTGAAATCCTCATTTAGTGTTTTAAGGGATCTGACACCAGGTAATGTTTCAGTCTTACTCCCCACAGGACTTCTTGATCCAGCAGAGCTCTTTTTTTTATTATTTTTTATTTCAAATATCAGTGTCTTCTCACCAAAATTTTTAATATCCACGAATCCAAGGTGTGTTCTTCTGTTTTGTTCAGAACATGGTACCTTGACAAGGACTGTGTTTCTCCATCTCTGTTGATGGGTTGAGTGGTGACTCAGAGTGAGGCAGGCCAAACAGTCAGTGCCGCTCCCCCTCAATGTCTGGCCATTCACAGAACCCATACGTCTTTGCGGTTTGACAAGTCTGACAAGATTGCCGTCAAAAGTGGAAAATTTGGGAAAGCCCAATTCTGTTTTGACATCAGTCCTTGCTTTAAAATGCCAAAGCACAGAGAAAGCAAAACCACAAAGATACGGGAACTGCAATGCAACTGTTGTCAAGGTAAATCCAAACAACATAAAATTGTGAAACATTTGTAAGTTTGTGATGGGTTGACCCTGGCTGGACACCAGATGCCCACCAAAGCCGCTCTGTCACTGCCCTCCTCAGCTGGGCAGGGGAGAGAAAATACAACAAAATGCCTGTGGGTCGAGATCAGGACAGGGAGACATCACTCACCAATTACCGTTATGGGCAAAACAGACTCAACTGGGGGAAATTAATTTAATTTATTACCAATCAAATCAGAGTAGAGTAATGAGAAAATAAAAGCTAAATCTTAAAACATCTTCCCCTCATCCTTCCCTTCTTCCCAGGCT
>NW_010516691.1:0-7945 GCF_000687285.1 Phaethon lepturus
TTCCAACCTTAGTGATTCTGTGATTCTGATCTGTGGTAGTTATGGCCCCATCCAGTGACCGGGGGGTGGCATCAGCAGGTTTAATGTATCTGAAAAAGCGAGTGACCTGCTTCCAGGACACGCTGCGATACATTCTGCGCTAAGTGTCCCGCAGGGCACATGTCATTGGCACCCACCTTAGTTATTCTCTGTTGCTTTTCGCGATGAGAGCTTCCTCTGATGTTCTTGCCGCCAGCTCGCTTGCTCAGCTGCAGTGGAAATGTCGTGCATATAAAGTTTAGGAGCGCTTCTGTGATTCTCTCACAGGGTGAAGATACTACAGTAGTTTTTCCTTTAAGGGAGAAAGGAATTAGATGAATGTTTAAATATCTGCCACACAAAAAATGAGAGGAAACGTTATTTGATAAAATCTAGATTGAAAACTGGCAAAGCCTTTAATGGAAGCTTGATTAAACTTCCATTTTCTTCCACCCCTAGGTCCTTCCAAAGATGACATCCCATATTGTAAATGAAATAGATAATATTCTGGGAAACAAGCCCTACAGCAAGAAGGACTACAGATCATAACGCAATGCATGACTTCCCTGGACTGCATGGTTTAAAAGTGTTCTGTACAGAAGTACAGCCCCGAGTTAATATCCGGTCGTGAGAATCTTTCAGCAGCTTGCTGCTCGGTGTCTGCTGTCACTGGATCCTTCGAGATGTGTGCTGTTGCTACTAATCTGCAGTGAAATTTAAAAGCACAGTTGATCTCTCTTCTAACCAAGAATAATCTTGTATTTTCTTACCTTCGACTGGATTCGTTAATTTTTACGTTACTCTTAGCACCTCATGCTTGTGCTGTGAAAAACACTTGTAAAGCAAAAAATAATTTATAACCTTCAGGTACTTGGTAATTAAAGAAGGATGTACAGATCTATTTTTTCAATGAAGAAAAGCCAGATACAACTTCAGGTTTTAATAAAACCACATTTGGGAAATCTCAACTATAAAGTTTCTTCAGGTTAAGAGATAGAAGGGGCAAGCTCAAATTTTCCGTTTTCTTTTTTATGCTGAATATATGCTTTAGATTTCGTTTGTAGTTGAATAAAGGCTGTAAGACAGAGAATTAGTTAGAAATTAGATAGCTCAACTCCTAACTATACAATTATTTCAGCTGTGGAGTGCTCCTGGGAAGTATTTCTGAGTATAAGCCAGAAGAGCACAGTTAGAAAACCCAAACACGCATGTCAGGTTAATAAAAACAACGGCTGTTCGCAAAATTCTAATTCTACATATACCTTAAACCAAGAAAGCCATGATAAAACACTGGTTTTTGCATCTATAGAAACCTGCCTCTACTTCTGCCTGCTTGTAGACATAGCTACTGCAAATTTCAATATTCTTGAGCTTTTAAGGATATAGATACTTATATGTAATATATAGCTGCTGAAAAATACCAGAAAAAAAAATCAGGTATGTACTTTGGTGGAAGGTCGCATTTGCTTTAACTTGTTCTGGAATCGGGCATAAGTAAATGCATCGTATTTTTAAGACACATTTTAAACAGGTAGTTTTTTGTGAGCATTTCATCCCTCTGCAGGAGTTGATAGTAAGCACTTCTATATTAATTTGCCCATCTTAAGAACCACGTCATATTTTACCAGGAGTTTGCTTTGTAAAACGCACCTATGATTTCAGTATTTCTCACTCGTATTGAATCGGTACTTTGGGCACATACTTCCTAGGGGGTAGAGCTACGTCCAGCATTTGTAGGACCCGTGTATTCCAGTCCCCTTAACTCCAGGGCATCCGCAGCGCGTGCGCAGCGTTCAGCGGGCCGCGTGAACGGGTACCAACTCTTGAGGTGTCTTCTCCTGTATTTAATCCAATGAGCTACGGTATGTGTAAATGAACTTCGCTGCTGTATATCCAGAAATGCAGTCTGACTTTGACTTCTGCTTGGACGCAATAAAAGCATTTTGTGCATCTAACGGTATATTTGAGAGACCTGTTACTGACAGCGAGACTGATTTTGAAACAGCAGTGGCTCACGTTGAAAATGGGTATGTATCGTTCCACAGGGACACACTAATCTTCAGCTGCACCCAGGTGGGGCGAGGGACGGCGACCTCGGGCCAGAGGAGTGGGTGCAGCCGGGGAGCGAAGGTCTGGTCTGGCCGCGCATCTCCGAGAAGGTGCTTGGAGACGTTAGTCTCTCAAGGCAGACATCAGTCCTCTCTAACATTTTGGCCTGAAATAAACACGTGAACGTCGTCCAGACAGTTCACCGAAATCCCACCGCAGTGCCGTCACCGGCCTCTCCAAAATGACACCGCAGTGTCGGTCACAGCCGACCGGGGCAGAGACGGCTCCCCGAGCGCTTCTCGCCTCCCGGCACTACTTTCACTGCTCTGGGCCACGTCCCCGAACTTTGCAGCATTAGCTGCAAATATTAACTATTTAAGTATTTTAAAATCTGCTTCATGGGTAGCACAAAGGTTTTGACCATGATACAGTTAACAGCTTGATTATTTTAACAGTAGCATTATTTTCCCAGTAGCAGACCAGTTCATTTTCTTACCTCTGGAGGTACAATTTAATGTTCTCTCTTCCCCTTCTCAGATACATGGGAATCCAACAACCTATTAAAAATATTTTATTCACACCCATTTTTTTATCAGAAAGGAGATGCCATTGACCCTTCCTTAGAGGAAAAGCTTGAAAGTCTGCTTGCCTAATGCTCTGAGGGCAATGGGATGCCAAGCAGTAGCTCAGCTTTAGGCTAACCTTCAGCATTATACTGAAGAAATGGTGCAGCTCGTAATGGGAAAACACCCCCCCCCCCCCCCCCCAAAGCAACCCTCAAAAGCAAACAAAAATCCAAACAACAACAAAAAAAACCCTGAACTTTTTTGTGAAGTCCGCAGGAAAAGACTAGGCTTTCTGTAGAAAACAACCCATCCACCCAACCCACTTTTGTTTCAGGCTGTCAACGCTGCCACATTCTCTCCCCAGAAAAATGCTGACACACACTGTGCTCCTGGCCTCAGCGACTGTCAATACCAAAAACCTAAGGTAGGATGAAGAGCTGTGAACAAAAGACTCAGCGAACTGACAGTAATAGCAGAAGCAAGCACTGCTTCACATCCCTTTTCTCGAGACGGCAGATTTCCCCGCAAAATCCACCTTCTAAAACACCTGACAGGGCAGTCTTCTCCAACGCTGACAAGTAAAATGAGTATATTAGCGTTGCCTGTTCATGTGGCTGAATTTAAGTACTGTGAACTTTTGGTAGGGGCTGAGCAAATCACCAGTGACCAGCAAAACGGCAGCGTTCAAGTCCCGTTGCTTACGGAGCAGCCAACCGGACCTCATGGTTGGTTCTGACCATTTATAGCAGTTTGTAAGGAATTTGTTTTACATGCGCTAAATACTTAGACTGACGTACATACAAATTATATCCTTTATATTAGGCCAAGGAAAGTAAAGTTATGCAAGGCACACACCCGCAATATAGGCCTCCTTTCATTAGCAAATAAGCAGGCAGAAGCAATTAAAAAAAATCCACATATCTTCAGGGAAAACAATCAAGTTAATTTGAAGAGTGTTAAATGACTGACCAGAAAAGTAATTTCAATGGCAGCTCTAGGGTGCCCCAAACCAGCTGGAATTTGCATGATGTAAACACATGAATAGTACTATCTTTACTGGGAAGCAAAGTAAAAGCAAACTACCCAGCGGAGAGTTGAGATTGAAGACCCTCATCCAACACCCAACCCCAAAGGATGGCGAGAAGTACTGTAGCAGTCAGCAGGCACTGGGCAATGGGGCAATAGTTTTCTGAGACTGTCCTGGTTGCATTTCTCAGAAACAGAGACATGACAAACTCAGCACACTCTACAGCAAGCCAGATAGACACACTCTCTCCTGCACTTCAGAATCTTCATTTTACTAGAGTTTACATAAATATAAGTCTTACTGAAGTAAAGATTAGCAAAGTAATTGTTACACCAAATCTGATTATAAGCTTTCTCTTTCTTCCCTGTTCAGGATTCCAAGGCTGTAATGGCAGTACCTGTAAGTAAGTTCTACAATAGTAGTAGAGTGCTTTACTGATAGCATGAAAAAAAGAAGGTAAAGATAAACCCATTTAAAAAGCCAGCTAAAGCATTTCTGTCAGGCTGTGCCAGGAAAACTGGCAGGTTTTTTAAATTTATTTACAACTTTAGAGATGAATGGAAAAAAACCCAGTACATTCAAACCACTTCAAAAGCATTTTTCTAGGAGGTTTAGGTTTTGTTCTGACTCCAAGTTACTTACAAATGAGGAATATTTGCAATGAAAACCGTATATGGGCTAACTTGTGGAAGACTCCTCTCTCCTGGAAACAGAAAGAACTGAGAAACCTACACGCGCTGCTTGCCCATGAAAATACCCATTTTAAAAAAAAACTAAGAATGGAAATACAAGAAATCAAATGACAAAAAAGCCTCCTTTTTATTAAAATTTTTCAAGTTACAATGATAAATGGTGGATTGTCACTTTTTATGATCAGTGAATTTGGCTCTTATACCAGTCACCAAATTTATAGGGGAGTTCTGTTACAGGTTTTAAGTACAACCGTTTGTGCTGCTGTGTAGCAGTCCACTACGGCACAGCCTGTAGTACCACCACACCTACACGGTGCTTCAGAAACGTTATGTTTGGTGACCGCTCACACACCATCTCCTTTCACTGCTAAGTAAAAAAATTGATTAATTCAATTATTGAATAACACCATGTAAAGATACCAAAAGTAAATATAATACACTTCACAAATTCATTTTGGATTCAAACCCTCCCCCTATACTCTCAAACAGTCACACTATAAAAAAAATGTATTCTTATTCCACCCTTAAACTGTTATATGGCAGTGGACCCCTCTCAGAAATAAACCGGTGTGGGGGTTTTTTGGTCTACTTGGATCCTGTAGATAGCAGGGCAATCAGTCCAGATGAAGCACTTATAGAAAGAATATAGTTTCTGGAGGGAAAAGGTTAAGGACATGTACTTGTAAAGATACCACTGCTTTTGTACAGAACATTTAGCAGAAGTTTCATGAAAAACAAGGGATTGAAATGGTTTTTGTCTGTAGGAGTTTTCAAATTGCAATATCTTAACCTGAAATACAGTTTACAATCAAGGTGTTAGCAGGATGCTGAAATGTACTTAACTTCAAAATTAAGACACCCATAGTGTTTAGCCTGTTCTCTTAGAAGTGTTTATGAATACAGTTAAGTACAGAATAGTTTTAATTAACATACGCGTCCCTGATTGGCAGTACTTATTTATGTAAGTAACAAAAAATTTTACTTGTGAAGTTACTGAAACAATGCTGTAGTGTAAGAGCACCTGGCAACTAACACCAACGCAGTGTTTCTGTAAGAACACGAGCTGCCTCCTCATTCCCCAATTACAATTGAAATGGCAAAGCCGTAAGAATTTCTGTGTATTGTCCAAGTGATATCCTTAAAATACCTCCTGTCAGACTTTAGACTTTTACATGATTGGGAGATTATTTTTTTTTGTATTCTCTATTTTTATGTTGAAGTGTTTCTAAGCTGAGGTACTACAATGTGCATATATCAGCAGAGTAATCTCACAATCCACATGACAAATATAGCTACTAATGACAACAAGTAGGAATAGGACTCTTGTTGTTTCAAGTGCAATAATAAAGGATACACAGTGGGGTTGAAGTTCTTCAGCACAAAAAATGAAGCAATGATGACCAAGACCAGAAAGAGAGTATTGTTGTAGAAGATGGAAAAAGTTGTTGCTTCATAATCTGCAACTTCATTTTTCTTCCACAGAATTCTAGGAAGAAGTAGAGACATTATTTCAGGCACATTTAAATCGAAGCATGTCCTGGCACACCCACCATTATGAAGCGATTGACACCCAGAGGTGCAGTAAACCACATACTGCTGCTCTTGTTATAGCCAGCTTCTAAAAGACAGAGCATGGCAAGAACTACCAGTCAACTCATCAGTTAAAGAGAAAACCCTGCATATGCTATACACTTGTACACTTAAGTGACTTGCGCTTGTTTTCCTACCAGGTACATCAAACCTAGCCCTTCATAAATAACAATTTTTGTGAGTCTGTATCTGTTTGATGCTTCCAGTGTGCCTGACAATTAGAAGGGAGGATACGACTTTTAGCTCCCAAGAGCTGACAGCTCATGTCCTGTGTCTTGTACATAACTGGCATCTACTCTAACACTAAGTGCTTCCCCATATGCTCATCGGGCATAGCCTGGATATTAGTATGAGCTCTTCAGCTGGGAACCTGCATACTGAGACATGCCTGTTATAACCGTGAGGGGCAACAAGTACAACCAGTGATTAGCAGTACAGCCCAGCAGCACACTATTCTGAAAGAACTTGCATGTCACTAAGCAAAATACATGGCCCTACCCTGTCCTTAAGAAAAGGAGCCTTTCTTATTTCTGAAGACAGTTACTCTTACTCTTCAGAGAGTTCTTAGAAGGCCTGTACAATAAGTTGTTTGGCTCAAGGATGGAGAGGTTGCCTTAAAGGACCTTACTGATAAAGGTTTTAATCTTTGAGACCTTTCATTGATAACTTGCCTTAAAAAGGCTTTATGGATGAACGAAGAGCTGACACTACGGCTTCTACTTACCAGAATACAGAAAAAACCCCAGTGGCCAAGCAACAAGCCCTAATATCCTCCCTGGAGCCTTAAAGATACTAGGCAGCATTACATGGGAGACAAAGAAGAGGACAAAGAGGATTACCTTTCATCCTTCTCCTTACGAGACATCTTCCTATTGTCTGCCTCAGACAGCTTGCGAGTAACTTCTTTGGAAACAGCGTCTTCTCTTTTCTGTGCTACTCTGTAAGAAATGCCATTTAAATTGAAAATTAAAAATAAAAAACCCTGGGGTTTTAGGAAGTTGTATTTACAGTGAAGAATACCACGTCGAGACACTGAACAGTTTTGCCAAGTTGAAGGGATAACAAGTAGTAATCAAATTACTAAAAGTATTAATCAAATATAGTTTGTAGCAATACCCACTGAGAATGAAGGTAGTTTAGCTATTTCATTGTCATTTTAGCTGACAAGGCTAGTCTATTCCATAATTACAAGAGAAATGACAGACACAAATTTGGGGATGCTTCTGTGTAAAGTAAGTTTTTTTGAGTAACATTTCAGACATTCAGAAAAAAATGCTGTAAATGCTGGTTTTGTTATATTATTTAATAATAAATTCTACTTCAAATAGCCACCAAACTCACTTGTGTTTGAGAACAAACTTGACATTCTTATATGCAAAAGCTACTAGATAGGTACTGATGAGAGTCATCACGCTGTACAGGACCGCAGACTGAACAAGATCCATATGCCATATCCTCCAGTAAAGCCCTTAAAGAAAAGAGAAAAAAAAAAGATACTTTAAGTGGTTTCTTTCTCCAAGAAAAATACCACTGGAGTCCCACACAGCTTACCAGCTCTGCAATTCAGCACTGGCTCTGCCAGACCAAAGCCAGCTCCTACAAAATCACTTGAGGGGTCATCAAACCACGTTAAAAAATACTTTTGGATGGAGAAGGCTTCTTTGCTTTTGGCTGAAAGGGGCCTTAAGAGACCACGTCAAACTCGGCTGAGAAGCAGCCCAGCGTGGCCAGCCTGCCAGCTTCACGCAGCGCTGGTGGTGACACGTCAGTGTTCCATCAGCAGCTCGTCCATCTTTACAAACCACACAACAACCACCCTGCCCGCTGCTCCAAGCGGGACCCGCTTCAAAGCTGGATCTAACACAGCGCGGAGACAGCCAAGATAACTCCGCCTGGGGGCCAGGCCCGGGGCAAGCGAGCCCCAGCAGCCCGGTGACCCCCACCCGCACCCGGCAGCGGGCCAAGAGCCCGAGGCGGGTTGCGATGAGCCCCTGCTCGCCCCC
>NW_010516692.1:0-6298 GCF_000687285.1 Phaethon lepturus
ATTCTATGATTCTATGATTCTATGAAAACATGCTTATTATCCAGGCTGCGTTGTGTGCATTAACCATTTTATAACAAGGAGTCCTCACTCCCTTGCTTTTCTACATTTCCATAGCACTTAATTTTAAGATTTGGGCTAGACCAATACAAACTCACATTCCCTCCTGAATTTAAAGATCTGATTATTACCTTCTAAAATGTGTGTGGTAAATCAGAGCGGTGGGTTGTTTTCACCTGTTGGGTAGGAGGCATTGCAAGGATAAAAAGTGACTCAGAAATGGAAGACTGAGCTCTCTCCTGCAAGAAAAATTATAAAAATGAGTGGGGGAAAAAAAGCTTTAAAGTCATTTTGCAAGGAAGATGTCCATTTTGCAAAGTGGAGGAAGAAAAAGACAAAGGCAGGCATGTTGATGTTAACGTGCCCACAAAAATAGCTATCGCTCCTGCTGCACCACTCGCCCTGCTGCTTACAGCTGAGGCCTTTTACAAAATTAGATTTATAACCACACATCTACTGATTGAAATTAAATATCACGCAATATTTGAAGCAGAAATCGTGCTTGTAGCTGGACTACTAAGAGGCATTGCTACAAAGAGGTTTCTGGACACCACATTGCCTTTGTTTTATGTGACACCTTTCTGAGTCTCCTTTATTTTGCATGCCAGTTTTCCTTCACTTCATAAATGGAGCCAGACTGCATCTCCTCTTTGCTTCCTACTATGACCATTTTCTTTCCATTCTGTTTTTCCTAACTCTCATTAACAAGACCGGGCACAATGAATCCAAATATACATTTCATCACATTTCTCTTTCCAAACTTCAGGTTTATATTTTGTTATTCATGATGTGTTGGAAACCCTGTTAACAACTTTCACTCTACTCTGAAGAGTACACTGCTGGAGCTGTATAGGAGGATGTAACAAGAAAATATTAAAAATGGTAAATGTAGGCATTCTCCAACATAGCAGAAAGCTGTTAAGCCAAATTCTACTCTGATTAGCACTCATAAATCACCAATAATTCTACTGAAATCACACTTTCTACACCCTCTTGCCCTGGTAAATGAAAGTATAAAGCAGTCTTTTGGTTTTAAAGTACAATGAGAACTTTGCCATTGTCTCAAATAAGGGTAGGATTTTACCCAATTTCAGTTTTATCTCCATCATAATGGAGATACTCCATTTCTGATATCAAATTCCCTTGGTTTATTCCCTAATGAATCCAGTCATTCATTTTAATATTAATTTTATTCTTTATCTTTCTTTGAAACAAATACAAACAACTTATGATGAAACACCTAATGAAAAGATTTCATGAAACCCATAATGAATCACAGCATATTTAAGACAAGAGCAATCTAGACTAAATTACATCATTCCAGTGCACTGCAGCAATGATATCATACATCTTTCCATTAAGGGATATGCGTTCTTCATTGTTAAGATGTGGCTTTACTGATACAGCTAGCTGGAGCTCTTTCTATCTGAGATGATATTCATCCTAACATAATGCCTGAAGTCTATTACACTAAGGCCAATATTCATAACTGAGTTAAATAGAAGCATTAAAGTTTCTAAAATCAATATTAGAGAAATTTAAAAAGATAACCATATGATCTAATAGGTTTTGAATTATTTGCAGTGGACAATACCAAAAAATACCCCGTAAACTTAATCTACATGAAATATATTCACTCTCCCAACAAGACTAAAAATGAATGCTTCTCATGTGCATTATCTTATTAACACACAGAGAACACTAAATCATACCTCGCCTTTTCCAAAAACTGATTGTCTGATTTCTGTTCAGTTTAAGGCTCAGGACAGCTCTAGATGACGTTGGTGTGATCATTTTATTATTATTCTGTTTTGTTTCTAAGCTGTCAGAAGGAAGTCCTGTCATACCTGTAGCACATCCCATTCTTGAAGAAAAGACTAGGGCCACCATTTGCTTTACACAACCCTGAATGCAGGCCCACGCAGGAACATTTAAGAACATGTCCGTTCTGTGTAAGGCCCCTTGAAATTAAATGCTTTTCCTAGATAGTAGAGGTAGTGCAAAACAGTGGCTGAAAGGATTTGTCATTTTTTGAGATCATTAATCAGGAGATATTGAATCCAAATTTACTCTCTTTCATGTTAATTTTTCTAATGTGTTTGTTTCTAGTATCTTAGTTAATTATAACTTACTTTAATAGATTTGAAACGTTTTCTAACAAACATAGCCACATTCACATCTATAATGCTATACCAGTTAATAGGTGTTAATAGTGAATATTTCATATCCAAATAATGCATTCTACTGTTTTGCAAAGGTACATCATATGGAGATAGCTACCTATCATGAAGCAGATTTAAATTTACTGATGTATAATATATCATGTCACATCATTTTTGGAATGTCATGTCATTTTTTGGAAACAGACATACGTTTATTCTGTTAGTGTAAATTATAAAAATAGAATTAAAATATGTAAACAAAAAGCTGTTCTCATTTGAATGTTCAGTGGCTCACAAGTTCTTGGGAGGAAACATCCTTCTTAATAAAATGCAGAATAATCGAGAGAGATGTTATTAGACATAATTTAAGACTATAGATATGGTGATATGGCTATTACCCAATTTTTCTGAGTGACTGTCACTTAGAAAGTCAAACAAAAAAGAGGCCAGAGAGCAGCGCATGCATAAAAACGCTCAAAGTATAAAAATTATACAGATGCCTTTTCAACATAATGAAAGCAATAGGGCTCTGAATTCAAGTAATGGTACATGAATTAGTCTAAGCTAGGCTGAATCCTCACATCTGAGAAAAAGTAATCTTTGAAAAAATAACTTCCAAACTTAAAGCAAAGCATGAAACGTTGTTAAGATGTCTCTTGCCTCTGCTTGGCCTCTTAATTTTCAAGAAAATGTCTGTCTTTGTCAAGAAAGCTCTTCCCACAAGCAGAAATACCTGTGCAGTCAATATCTTTTGACTAGTGCCATGGCCCTTACAAGCCCACTGATTCATATCCTACTTTGTCACTTTTATACAAGACTTTCAGCTTCAGTTTTATACCCTGAATCAATTTTTTTTTTTTCTCTTGCACAAACCACCCCCTAATACCTACAGTCTTTTCAAGGTACTAAAATCTTCAGAGTTGCGATGTCAAACTTGAAGCAAGCCGGAGGATGCGGGAGCTTTTCCTAAGCAATAACAAATAATCGCTCCCTAAAGGCAGAGTTTAAGCCTAGGCTCCCACTTTTGGGAGAGCCCTAGCCTCTCAACCGGGGCTGGGGCTGGGTCATTTGTCAAGACCTTCAGGACTGAAGAAGCCTTGGCCTGAGGCTGGGCTCTGCCGAGGGTCCCAGTCATCACCTGGCTCTTGCGGGTACGTGCCACCAAGCTTCAAACTCCCTGGAGAGATCCTGGGCCAGTGCGGCATCGGCCTTGTGGCCATTTGCAAGGTTTAGGGAGGGCCAGAAGGGCTGAGGCCCCGCTTTAGGGGGGGTTTGCTGCGTTTGGGATGAATTTGATGGGAAGCATGTGGAGGAAGGACTGGATCTGCAGCACACACCTAGCTCAGCCTCAGCTAACTCAGGAGCTGCTGTGCAGAGATGGTGACGGTCCCTCGTGCCAGGACACAGCTGGGACACCCGAGGGACCCTTCCAGAGCAGGGGAAGTTAGAGTAGTCTTTAACCGAACAGCATCCAGTTCTATACCTATACCCTCTTCCCCTTGCCAAACTCTACCATTGAGTGTATTAGATGATATAAATTCCTGTGTGCACAAAAAACTACTCACATTTTGCAACCATATCATAAGTTTTCATCACCTTTTCATACAGTTGACTTATTTTTCAAGCTATAGTTACTCTTCAGAACTAAAAATGCAAGCATCTGTTGGATTATAATGTAACAGAATTACAATTTTTATATTTTGTTAAAAGTTTAACTTTCAAGACTAATTATGATAATTACTATATTACCTTTATTACCTATATTAATACTACTTATATTAAGTTAAATATCTTTTATTTTCACCATTTGATCATAATCTTCAGGTATCATTTTCCTTTTACCTAAGCTCAAGACTGACAACACAGGCATTTGGGCCACTTTCTAGTCAGCAATCTTTGCTAATTGCAATCTGTTGTCATTTTTTCATTCTATGGCGCTCATGGTGATGTCAAAAGTATTTCAGTGTCTTTACATCTTACGGTATGACAGAAATGAGCCGGTAAATGTGCACTGAACACTGTGCAAACATCACCCTTTGGTTTGGTGTACCCATATATGTATCCCTAGGAGATACCTGTTTCTCTGCTTTCTATAAGGAATAATGCGGTTACAGCAATAGCCTTCAATTTCTCTGAAATGAAAAGTGGACGTGACCGGGGGCGGGGATGCGGGGAGGGTGTAACCAGCACGAGGTGGTGGTGTTCTGAAGTTGGCGATCCTGTTAGAGAGGGGTAATATGGCTCCTGATGCTATGGCACACAATGAAGCACACAGGAGACAAACCCATTAAGACATCTGGATGTAATTCTTTATGAAAGACTCGTCACAACGCAGAGCCAGGCAGAGGTAATACAGCTGTTACAAACTGCCTAGTGGAAGGCTCTGATATACTCTGACTCTCCGACTTATTTCCAGATCTGGGACTTGTCTTTAATGAAGGCATAAAAGCAGTCAGGGTGTGGATTGGGTTTTCACTCTGACTTGGGAGTGGAGAACTGTTGCTGGATCTAGTTGATCCTAAAATATTATAAAGTTGTATGTGATATGTAATCTAGCCATCCCATATTTATTATATACTCTGAATTTATTTTTACTGCAAAACTTTTTTTAAACACAGATTTTTGTTGAAGCAACACTTAGCAACTTTTTCAATGTCATGTTTTTATCTGCAGTAAATGAGTTCTGACGGTTGTGCCTAAGGCTAGTTAGTGATAAGTGAGCAACACTGAAATCTTGGGTACCGCTCTAGAAATTCTCAAGCTTCAAAGTCCATGAGTACTGAAAGCAGGATTTAACAGGTTCCTCTTGAAGCTTGAGAATATTGCTGGAGTTGTACCTAGGATACCAACAGCTGCTTGGTTGTCATGACAATTATACCCACTTGGTGGCTTTCTCTTTTCAATTCGTTTGAAATAAAGACCACTTATTTATTTGTAAAAGCATCTTACATCTTACTAGGAGTAAGCAAGTTCGGATTGCTTTAGCACGCACCTGCGGCATTAGTGGCAAGGAAAAGGTGTATATCTCATACGGGTGTAGTCAGCCTGCTGACCAGCTCTCTGCGTGCTGGGGTTGCCTTGGTTTGCTTCTGTCTGAGCCTGCGAAAGAAGATCCTTCCTTGTCCCAGCTTCATCAAGGAACCTGTGTTCATATCGGTACATTCATTTAAACAACAAAACTGTTCATTTGTTTGACTTACTGTTTGGCTGCTTGAACTGGGAGCTTGCTGTATTTTACACAGTTTAAAAGTGGTCTCTCTAAAGACTTAACTTGGATCAATTCAGGGGAGAATATTAGCATTGCATTGTTGAAACACCCAAATCCAGAGAAATTACTGAGATTGGTTTCCACACTTGTAAATGCAGGTAAAATGAGAGATTTTGTTGCTTAACAGAAAACAATTGGTATAAAATAATGAAAATAAAAGTTAACAAAATAAGTGTATCTGAGGTTTCTGGTTACAAGTCCAGGTTTCCCATTTGTACAGCTTGCAAGCGCGCAGATAGGAGCAGAGCTGATGATAAGCAAAAGGGACCGCTGTTAGCCTTGATGGATACCGGGCTCCTAGAGTATCCAGCTCCCACCTTTCTCCTGTGTTTGGGACAACACTCTCAGTAACTGATCCAACCTGAAAGTGAAGCATCGATCCCATAATTCACACCAGTGCACCTTGAAGTAGAAGCTTGTAAGCAGTCTCAATAAAGCAAAGGCACAATGTCCAATACAAAACACTGTTTCTTTCAGGTCTTCTCTTGGTTCTGTTCTCACTTCACCCTCTCTATTGTTTGTCAACATAAAATAGTTAATTCCCATCAGTGGTGACAGCTTCATCAGCTACTTGTCTTTCTATAAAAATTTACAGAAGTAGTACATCTTCCTTCCAATAAGCTCCTTCACTTAAAGGAAAATGTAAATCCTCTGTAGGTAATGTAGATTATAGAAATTATAGATATTATAGACCGGTCAGCCTCATCTCCATACCTGGGAAGGAGATGGAACAGCTCCTTCTGGAGGCCATCTCTACGCACATGGGTGACAAGAAAGTTGTCAGGAGTAGTCAGTATGGATTCACCAAGGG
>NW_010516693.1:0-17890 GCF_000687285.1 Phaethon lepturus
CCGTACCAGGTCCGATTAGCAGCGAGGCTCGTTCGCCCGCCTGCGGCACAGCCCAGGTCCGGGCTAACGGGGACGGCTGCGCGACGCTGTGCCCTCAGCCTCGGCAACCTCTGGGACCAGCCGCTTTTCCACTGTGGAGACCTGCCCGGTGGCTGCCGAAGTGAGGGTAAACTTTAATAAAGTCAAGGCTTCTCTGCTGGCAAGCAGAAATCAAAAAAAACAGAACTGAAAATTAGCAGGGCCACAGAAGTACCTTTTAAAAACTCACTGTTTGGGAAAGAAAGGGCTGACACTAGTATTTATCTTAGCTGAATTTTTTGTAACATAGCTTTAACTCTGGCAGACCTTGTGGTTAATTGATTTAGACCTCAAGGAAGACCTCAATTTAGACTCTGCGATTGTTTCCTATTTCATACAGCTTAGCCTAGGGATGAAACCTGCTTCTGTCAGAGAGTCCTTAATTTTATTTGCTTGGCTTCTGAAAGCCAGTAAAATTGCTGTAGGTACAGAATTTGCGAATGAGCTCACTTGGCAGAGCGAATGTTAAAAACCCGCCCAGGTGCGCAGATGCTCGCGGCTGATGCTGGGATGCTGCCGTATTTCTTGGCACCAAGTTAACACACAGCCGTGTTTTCTGGCCTGTCGCCAAACCGAGAGCTTAGATTGTGCTGGGAGGTGGAAAGTCGAAGGCAGGGCTTAGCGTTTTTAAAGCTGCCCCCTTCATCCAGGGCTCACGCACTCTTGCTGCAGCAGATGGAAGGGTTGGTACTGGCCCTCAGAGCACCGCTGGCACCATGTTGCTCACAGCTGTAAACAGCTGTTTCCAGTGAGCTATACTATAGATTATAAATCAGGTGTCCCATAATCTTCAGCCAGTGGTGAACATGCTCCACCACTGACTGTGTCAAGCATAGGACAAGGAGATGCGCATGGCTTAGCATGTCTTTCCAGAGTAGGTTCAGACCAACGAGTCCAATGGGGCAGACCAGAGGGGAGGGTGTGCTGGAAGGCATCTGGGATTGCTGGATGGCATCTGTGAGAAGCTGCCATGTCTGGGTCAGAGAGAATGTCCCATCAGGAAATCTGCGATGAGGAGGAGGAACTGATGTTCCTCCACGATCTGTATATCTGTTCCCAGAATCAAAGAAAAGTAAGGCTGGAAGAGATCATGTACTGCAGATGTTCCCAATGCCTCATCTGCCTTGTAGAGCCACTAGCAGCAGTAGTAACTTATGCCATGCCACACAGCTGCTTTGAAATGGGGGGAGTGTTACAATCTGGGGATCCTTCTGCTGATGTTAACCTGCTCTTAAAAACCTTGAGTGATGAAGATTCTCCAGCTTTCCTAGGAATCTCTCCTGCTGCCTCTCCGTCCTCATCACCAGAAAGTTTTACTGTTGAAGGAATGTGGAGATGTTCCCAGAGGGAAGAGGGTGCCTGGCTGTGAGGCCTGTGGAGGTGGTTCCTGAGGAGATGCCTAGGAGCTTGAGCAGGCAATAGGAGGTTGAGAAACTGAGATTGGCTGTGACAACCTCTATTAAGTGTTGAATTTATTTGCAGTTAGCTAATCACATTGCTGTTGTTGCTACTACTGTGACTGTTATTCCCCATCCTCTCCACTCTCCCTCCAGGCTGATCTCCTGTCTGTATCTGGCTTCAACAGTGGAAGTGAGGAGAGCCAGCAAGTCTGCTCAGTAGGACTTTAGTCTGGTGATGAATGCAGGTGACAGCCGCTGAAGTCCATGCGCTGTCAGCCTTGCCATACCCACCCCACAGCCAAATCATGCTGTAGTCTCTCTACTCTAGTTTCCCATCTGTACAACAATGATGGTCCTGTCCTAACTGGTGGGAGCTTTGCCAGGATAAGTGTGTTGGACTTCCAAGCCAGTGGTAACGAGGGACCTCTAACAGGTAGATCGTGGCTGCCTGAGAAAAGGCGACGGCTGTTTGGCTGCTGAAAACAGTCTGCGCAGTGGCATCTAGTGCACAGCGGGAAGAATTACAGATGTCCAGCGACCCTCCAGCTGAGTGGGGTGTCACCAAGGAGGGATGCAAGCTGCCTTTTGGGGAAGCTCTGGGGCTGGGAGCCTGCTCCTTCCTCTCCTTTGCTCTCTCTCGAGGAGCAGGGGAACACAAGTTTTAGGGCAGCTCAGAGCACCACAAGCTGCTGCTGTGCTTTTGCTCATGAGCACTCAGTCATCCAGACGGCAGGGGTTCTGGCATGGAAATAAAAAAAAGGATTAATCTGGTTCAGGTATTTATAGAGGAGAGGGGGTCTCGTCAGTGTTCCTGGTGGCAGGAGCTGCTGACGGGCCGGAGTAGTCATAGGTGTTTTGACTGACAGGGGGTAAGTG
The DNA here is from genome assembly GCF_000687285.1 of Phaethon lepturus. Taxonomy (NCBI): domain Eukaryota; kingdom Metazoa; phylum Chordata; class Aves; order Phaethontiformes; family Phaethontidae; genus Phaethon; species Phaethon lepturus. The sequence goes on from NW_010516693.1 coordinate 2,355, forward strand.
TCCGAGCACCCAGAGTCTCAGTCAGAGCCAGCAGCACATGCTTATCTGTCTCCCTCCTTGAACTGAAATGCACGGGGTGCCAAACAGGCACATCATGAGGTCTGGCCTGAGTCTGGACTCCAAATCCAGTGCAATGCCAGATTTTCCTATTTTTCTCACATGTGAGGAACAAGATTGGCATGTAAAATGACAAAAGAGAGGAACCCATCAATCTTGGGTTGGCATTTTCAACCCAGGGAAGACCAAAAAGGATGGTGATGCTAATAAGAAATTTGAGGAATCAGTATTAGGTACAGATGAAAGTTTGTTTCCATTTGATGTTTTGGTTCTGGCATGATGAAGTAATACTGACTGGTATCATGGTGTGCTTATTTGTGTAGGGACCTTGAAGGCTTGTTTTAAACAGCAAAAATGTTGTGTGAAATATACCTACATACATACATGTGCACACACATATACGTGTTTGTATACGCTATGTAGAAGTATTTTCATAGCAAACCAAGTACAGATCATACCTTGTTCATATCCAAGAACTTATGTATTTTTTTGTTGTTGGAAGGTTTTTCATATATAAGAATATTTATCTGTATGTTCTAGATAAACACAGAAATTTGAAATTATATTTATTATATAAAAACTATATCTAATGGTGTATAATAATATTAATAATTTATTATTATATAAAATCATATTTACCTCAGAATAAGTATGGTTTTAGCAAAAGAAAATTTAATTCCATTCTTACTGAAGTCGATGATAATCCTTCCATTGTAGTGGTGTGAGCAGGACTGAGCCTAGAAAGCTTCAGGTCTCAAATGATTTCTCATTAATGACAATCGGTCAAGCAAATCCTCTTATGGAAATACCGGAAACTCTTGGATTTTGCCCTAAAGAAGTGGGAGTCGAAGTTCCCACTAGCAGCATAGATAATCAACCACATCCTTATTCATTTTCCTTTCCTGTGTATTGGCATACATGCACAGCTTGTAGGTATTGGATGAAGCCTTCAAATCCCGTTGATGCTGGCTCTGGAGACCTGAGATCCTTAAGCATGCAAATCAGAGCTGCCTAAGACTGCAGAGGAGGGGAATAGTAAGTTTGTCAAAAATTCAGTTTCAGTTGTCACAAAATGGTTTGTTAATTCTGTTGGAATAACCCACTAGATAGTTTTATTTCAGAAACTAAATGCACTGAAGTTTAGGTTTAGTAAACTGTCAGCGATGTTATCTCCCTTCTGTTCTTTTTTGGTGGGCAGGAAATAGCAGGTGAAGTATTCAGACTTTGTTCTTCTCTCTGCATGACGAGACTTGATCACATGTCTCTCAGCTTTCAAAAGGCTGCTTTATCTACCAAGTTACTAAACACCTCTGGCCCTTTCACGCAGTTCCTACAAACCCATTTTTCGACCACCCCGATGTACATGGCCTACCTTCCTTTCTGACAGGAGCAAAAGAATGGAGCCTAAAGTGAATATTGCTTTAAAACAGTTATTACCTTGGGCTGCAATATCTAGTCAAGAATCTATTGTCTCAAGACAGAGAATGCTCTAGAGAAGATTACCCACATCTGTTTCTCTTGTCTGTACATATCTCATTCATCCGCTCTGGATGATGCATGGGAGAATTTCTTCTAGACGAAAGGGGGACGCGATGCCTTGGGGAAGTGTCTCTTCATCCAGGCTGGGTAAGATGTACTCGAAGGCATGTTTTGCTTCTGGAAGCAGAGGAGATCAGGCCCAGATTATTCTGTTTCTTTGTCTTTGTATTAAATGGTTATTAAAAAAAAAGAATTTTATGGTAAACAATGGATTTCTTTTGAGGTCTTTATAATCGCTTTGGCTGCCATCAAATTGAGTTTTGCAGTAGCAACTCTGTACGTATTTATTTATGAAATGGAAATATATTTGATGATACTAGCTGTACAGTTGAAATGAGTGTTTGGTAGAAACAAATTTTAAAAGACACTATGGTTGTGTAAAAAAAAACCTGTTTTTTTTAAAGCTCTGCTTGAGATCACAGGTAAAAACCTTTAATTTCTCAGGCAGAAAAATAGCCACAGCTTTGCAAGAAGAACTCACAGTTATCAATACCTCTTGGACAAATTGTTTTCAGAGCCTGAACAACTCCCCTTCATAGTTACTGCTACTATTTGAAGCCTGTACTTGGAGCACCTGCAGCTGCCTGTACATTGCTTTTGACTGCAGTTAGCTAGGGTAAGAAAATTAAGTGGTGCTGGATGCTAAATTCATTATGTGCAAGACTTTTCCTGCTGCCTCTGGGTGTACAAACCAGTTACTTCACATGTGCTGCACCTTCTTTCCAGTTCTTGTGTCTGCCATAGGCATGTTCTCTATTACAAAGTAAGATTAAGTTGTCCTCATTAAAACAATAATGCTCTGTTCTTAATGAAATAATAACCCATTTATCATTTCAACAGGGAAGCAGTCCAGTTGCGGTCGTTTTTTGTTCCGTCCATCTCAGGCACTGGCGAACCTGAGACGGGCAGATGTAAGGTACGGCTACGGCGCGCTGCGCCAGCAGGGGAGAGCCCAGACAGAGCCGACGTGGAAGGTGCCCGCTGGGCTCTGGAAATGGTCCCTAGCAGGAGGGGCCATGTGGCGGGGGAGTCTGAGAGGGGTGGGAAAAGACCCCCTCTTGGGTAGTATAAATGCAAATATCTTACATTGTCATCCCAAATCTGCATTGCCTGATGACTTCTAGGCTTGCTTTGTAATGCCTACATATGTAATGCCTAATAGCCTTCTTACGTGGCTATTTTAATCTTTTCTCCTAGTCCTCCTCTTCATTTCGTAAAGGCATTGTGGATATTAGGGTAGATGAAATGGCTGTTTGAATAGCCCCTGAAAAAAGAAAAAGTGTGAGACAGAAGTGCTTGGAAAGAACATTTCTATGACTCCTGTGAAATTAATCTTCTGTGTCTGGAAAATTAGGATTTGAACTGTAAGGAGATTGCAGATTACCATGCTGTCTATTTATACAATGCAAGAATCATATATAATCTCATATACAATGAGAATCCAAATCAAAGCCTACTAAAATCTGGCCAGATGCTAGGTTACAGTTATGAGAGAAACTCTGTTAGCATCCACTGTTGCTGCGTAAGTAATGCTATTTATGCTCTGCATTATTTGGTCCATAACTGATATGACTGTCCCCTGACTTTTGTTTATGAAAAGTTAGAGGAACTCTTTCAGCATCAATGATGTTACAGCCATGTGAAAAAATATAAAGGGGTGGAGAGCCAGTGGTTTTGAACAGAGTGTATTGACACTCTATTATGGCCTCAAGTTGCGCCAGGGGAGGTTTAGATTGGATATTAGGAAAAATTTCTTCACTGAGAGAGTGGTCAGGCATTGGAACAGGCTGCCCGGGGAGGTGGTGGAGTTGCCATCTCTGGAAGTGTTCAAAAAACGTGTGGATGTGGCGCTTCAGGACATGGTTTAGGGGACATGGTGGCGCTGGATTAATGGTTGGACTTGATGATCTTGAAGGTCCCTTCCAACCTAGTGATTCTGTGATTCTGTGATTCTGTGACACCGGTGGGGGCAGAGGCAGAGGTCAAGACGTGGCAGAGTAGCACTGCGCAGCGAGCTCGTCTGTTCCTAAGGAGTGCTCCGAGATGTGCAGCTGAGGTTGTTCCTGCTCGCCATCAGAGCAACATAAAGACATCAGAAACCAAGTAAAGAGTCTAGTCTTGTGATTTCAAAAAATCACAAATTTGCTGCAGGTGTTGTGTGGATTGGGTTGAATTAAGAAGAGGCATCAACTGCCTGAATTTAGCTGACCCATGAAACGTTGCTGTGAGAGCAAAGAGCACAGCAGCTTGGCTTGTTGCTGTTTGGGTAGGACAGTCGGGCAAGGCAGAGGCACAGTTCATGCGGTTCTCCTGTTCATTACGCCAGCAACGCATATTGTTCACCGCATGGTCTCCAAAGCAAGTTTAGCTGGTGTACCACAGTCAGGAAACCACAGAGTCCTAACGTGTGGTGGTGCAAGAGGAGTTCTCCTAGGGATGTGCCAGCGCCCATCGTAATCACCCGGTAGCTGTGCTGTCACCTATGGTTTCTTTGTCTTTGTTGTTGTTTCCTTGACCGATGACACCTGCCAAGGGCACTACGCCTACAAACATCATGGCTTTTAGTGTGTCCGTTGACAGGCTGCTGTAATTCTCAGGACCAATGTGTCCAGACAGTTAAGACTAATACTCTGGCAGAAACCCAGGGTGTTACCTTCCTAGTTCATCTTTACTTTTTATCCTCTTGCTAAACATTGTATCCCTGCTGTTTTCCATCAGTCAGCGACTACTGGATTTTCTACACTGTACATGAAATCCTCTCTTCAGTTTGATACTGGTATAGTGCAATCAATTAACTTAGGGTTCGCAGCTCAGTGGCTCATAGGTACGGCTGTTGTCCACCAGTGAGGCTGTGCTACTGCCTCAATGCGTCCTTGCTAAAATAGTGGCAGGGCACCAGAACACCTTTGTATGGCTTTTTCCTATTCTTCTTTCCCCCCAGTTTTACCTTTCTTTTTCTCTCCTTTTAACCTTGTTGAGGATGTTGGGTGATTGGAAAAAATTGGGGCTTTCTCACTTCTTCCTTCTTCCTTCTTCCTTCTTTTCCCTTACGAGCTCTTAGGTGCTGGGAGAAGCCCAAATTACCAAATAAAAAATATCATGCGTTGCATGTATTTTGGCATATATATACTGTCAGCTCACACATAATACGGAAGGATGGGAAGTGTTTTTCGGGATTCAGCTGAAACAAACCTTAGTTTGTCTACAGCTGCTCAGGGTTTCCTTCAGTCTGTAGCTATTCGATTAGAGTGGGTTTAGTCCATGTGCTGCAAATGACCAGTTCGGAAGTCCACCTTCAAGTGTACTTGGGCAACTCGTATTTGAAAAAATGAATTTCGCTTTCTAAATTCTAATTAACATACGTGTTTTTCCCATACTATGAAAATTATGCTTCTCATAACGTTAAGTGGTAATTGTTGTTTATTTACTTAATTTCATCAGAAGTCAAGGCCCTCCGCCATGCCTGCGTACATGCCAGCTCACCAAAGCAGGCATTTCTGCAATGTTGACTGCTGTAGCTTGCTTTGGCTTTGAGATCCTGAAAAGGAATGTCTCTTGCATGGCTTTTTTTTCCCTTTTCTTTTCTTCTGGCTAGTCTGAATGCCTGAGTACAATCTGGCTCATCATCAGGATATTTTATCTTGGTGTTGACAAGTGCCATCTTCTGTGTTACTGCAAGATTTTTCTTTGGGGGATGCGGTGAGAAAATCCAACCGTCTCGGTGAGTAGATGAGGCTGTCAGGTTGCAAGTGCCAGACCTGCTGTAGATGCAGTAGGAGACCTCCAGGTGGGGGAAGAAAGTGAGTCCCATTTCATTGCAAGCCTGTATAACACAACCATGGAAATAAATACAGTGGACTTTTTTTTAAAGCTCTTTCTGAATAGTGGCAATGTGTATTGGCCATGAATCTCAGGACCTCAGAGAGTTTGGGCTTTAGAAATTTAACAATAGGGGTGTTTAAAAGATGGTAAAACCTGGTGTAATGCTAAACTGGAAGTAGGGAGAAATTTCTGAAAAACAGATGCTTTCAGGAGAAACTGAAGCAGTGGAGAGGAGCCAAGGCTTTGCAGGAGAACAAACACGATAAAATTTTGGTCTGAGAAGACTTAGTGACTTTGCTTTCCTGTTGTTGCTGTTTTTTCAGTTAGTCAGAAAATAAATGGCCAGTGACAAGTGCCTGCTCTCCATGGTTGCTTGTGCAGTGGCATGTTTTAGGGCTGTTCGGTGATTGTGTTCTGAAAATGAGAGCAGCTTATGGAGTGAGACCGATATCCGCTCTCCCACAAATAACAGGGATCAGGACATGCACTCCAGGCCCCTCCTGCCCACCCACCTCTTCCCTTTCTCAAGCAAAACCACTCTGGGCTCGCTGTCACCATGAGTTTGCTGAGGTGAAGTTTTCCCACCTGTGGGAAAACTTTCCCTAAAGCTGTGTTACTGCTCAGGGACCCACCACAGGCAGGAATATTCCTCCTCCTCCTCCACACACAAGCCTGCCTGCCCTCTGCCTGCCCTCTGCCTGCCCTCTGCCTGCCCTCTGCCTGCCCTCTGCCTGCCTGCCTGCAGGGAACCCCTGTGCCCCAGGGCTGCAGCCAGACCCCCTGCCTCCCGGGGCAGTACCACCACGCAGCAACAGCCCACGGAAATACACACCTACGCAGTACATGGGTGCGTCTGGCGCTCCTGTTCGGCACTGACGTGCCTCCCACCGTCTTCAGTTTGCTTTTGCCCGAAGTGGATCCAAGCCCAGGTACCCTTCTTCTTTACACAGTTGCAAATAATTCAGCTTTTTAAGCTGGTCCGTTGGGCTGCGGGGCAGGAGGCTGTGCACTCACCCATAGCATCCGTAGCGTTGTCTAGTGCTGAAACTGCAACACCACCGTTACGGGCAATGTGGAAAGACTGTGGTGAAACTCTGAGGAAACCAAAGCACCGTGTCTTGTGAAGCTGTTTACTTCCCATCATTAATGCTTTAGCTGAAATACTTGGTTGGAGTTTAAAACTTGATTATTGACAGTTGTGGGTGCTTTCAGTCTCATCTACCAGATTTGAGACTTTCTAGTGGGCTTCTCAGAGAAGGTGCAAGCAGAGGATTTTTGCAGCGATTTTGGAAAAGCTGAGCTGGGCACAACTGAAAAGCAGGTCACTCACCGCCTCTTCTGAAATCGTTGACCCAGTCATCTCTACCCATTGCAAAGGTATGCGATGCAAACGTTCCAGTCTTCATAATTTTTTCAGTGTCTGGTAGATTCCTTTTCTTAATAGTAGCATAGGAAATTCAAACGATATCTCTGGACAATTGCAGCACTTCTTGGATGGTTAAAATTTAGTATCTTATCCTGCCATTTGTGGTATGGTACTGATACCCACGGGTATACTCCTGCCGTGTCTTACTGTTTAATTATATCAGTTATGAATCATCCAGAAGAGGCAGCAGAATGGATGTAGAATTAATTCTTGATTTAGATAGATAAAGGTCTAGAGAAAATAATAAGATTGGTGCTCAGCTTCTAAGGCAAGCTGGTCGCTCACAGACAAAATAAAGGGCAGAGACTTCAAAATGACAATTTAAAAGTGAGTTAAATAAGGCTACTATGCACAGCTCTCAGAATACTAGATTTCTAAAGTTAGATCTTGCTTCTTGCCTGTCAAATATACTTCAAAGTGCAATTTTTTTTGCATAGCTAAGTATAGTAGTCTGGATGTACAAATAGAATTTATCGTGTAATATACCAACTACACAAGACAAAATTTAAGATCTCTTGCTACTCGGTTCTTCTGGTATGTTATTCTTCTATATCATTGCTTAAGTCCCCATTTCCAAGTTTCATTAAGAGGAGAACGAAGAAAACACATTGTTTTAGAGGCTGGATAATAAAAAAGCAGTTCCATTTCCTGGAATATGTGTCAGGTTGAGATATGTATTTAGAAAGAAGGAGAAAAAAAGATTTATTTTTGCTAAGAGCAGTGCAGTACATGCAATGCCACCTGCAGAGAGGAAGAGTTATAATGATCACATTAAAAGGAATCTCACATATGGCTTAGAAATCCCACAACCGCACATATGACTGGAATTTTAATGTACCCAAAGGAATACCCTAACCTCCTATCATTCTGTAAGCTCTCTTTCTTCTTCTTTTCCCTATGTGTGCCTTTAATCGCTGCATCATGCCACAGCCTCAACATGGCATAGTAGAGGCATGTGTCCAGGAAAGAAGGTGCAGCAAAGCATCCCTGATGAGGGATCACACTCCAGTCTGTCACATCATACATGCATGCTCTAACCTTAACTTTTCAAATTGCAGGTGGGCAACTAGTAAATTAGGGATTACCTAAATGCAGAGCTCTGGTTGCCTAGAGAGCTTTGAAGACGAGCAAGGAGGTGGGTAACCAACACGGTGTGAGCTGAGTGGGAAGTGGACTTGAGTTTAGTTTGAATATGAGCATTCAGTTGTGGGTCGTCCTGCTTACTAGGCATACAAATATTGTTCCTCAGACCTGATCTGGAGGCCCTACAGCATCCTTACTGCATATTCTATCACCTTAACTTTCTGACCTAAAGGATTTCTCCCAAGACCCTCAGCTGCCCTGACTGCCCTGCTGAAGAAATTACTCCTGCTTTGTTAGTGCCCGGGGCAGAGCTAATGAGCGACGTCTGCCCCACTGTGACAGCAGAGCCTCAGCGGCTTAATGCAGAGTTTTGACGCTTGCTAATAGGACAAGACACCAGGGAAGTTGTGCTCCCTTCTTACAGAAGAAAAAGGGAAGAAATGTGAGATTTTGTTCAAGCCTTCCCCTTTTAAACAGGAATGAATGAAACCAAAGACCCAAAGATTGTTCTTCTTAACAAATGGGGAATTTGATATGGACTTGATTTCTTTTAGAAAAAATGGCAGTCCCAGGAAATACACTTGCCGAGGTCCAGGGCCACCTGTGAGTCCTTCAAAATGCACACATGTTTGCGGTGTGTGAAAGAAATACCATTACGTTCATCTTTTCTGTGGTTAGGGTATAAATGATGCCTCTCAAGGCCAATTAGTATGTCAACAAAAGTAAGCAAGTATAATTTTCAAGTTGGTTGAAGTTGAGATGAAGTACCTAATAGAGTGCACCACTTAGACATGACGCCTAACAACCTGGCCTACAGTGTTATGGTTTACAAATTGTGAAACAAAAGCCATCTCTTTAGGAACTGTGCTAGCTGCCAACGTGAGTGCACCCTTGCTGTCCATTGAAATTCACCCCTGAACTGCCCTGAGGGTGCCCTAGAGAAGAGCAACATTTTTTCAATGTGTGACCTACACATAACGTATCACAATCACTTTCTCTAGATTGTGAAATTAATAGCATTTTTTTTCTACAAATAGTTCTAATTTTTAAAGTGAAATTTTCAAACCATGGTTTGGTCCATTGGCACATTTCAGCTAAGAGTTATTTTTTGTTCTGTATTTAGTTATTTGGATTTTTCTTTTCTGGTCCCAGTGTGAATAGAGATTCATGTTTGTCTTTTTAATAATGATATTTGGACTGCAAAACATGGGAAAATAAATTGGACTTATATATAGTGTACATATAGATATATATAAATACACGTATATATTATATTTGATGTCAAGAAGAGAGACATGACCAAACAAATCGGGAGATTGTAACAGACTGGGAAACTCCCCCAAAAAAACATTAGCAGAGAGATTACATTAGCATAAGGGAGAGAACATAATAAATAACAGTCAAAAAAGCAGAACTAAATTCCATTGACAGCATATACAAATACTTGTTCATGTCTTCAGGGCTTTGAGTACAGAACTTCAAAGCAGCCAAGCTGACAGTAACTGATGGTGGGGAATGCAGGTAAGCTGAGGGGTAAAAAAGTGGTAACAAGTAGAGAACTAGTGGTATTGCCCAGGGATGTTTATGTGATCATCTCAAAACAGCATCCCGCTGTAACACGTAGAGGCTGGTTGCAGGAAGATGGGAGCATTGACATCCGAGTTTATTAATAAACTCTTTTGTGATCACTCATCAAGTACATGTGGTTTTTGGAAACCATTTCAAAGCATGCCCTCTGATACTGGTAAATTATCAAAGGAGAGTTGCTGTATGCAGTAAGACTCAAAAGCAAATCTTCGTCCTGCATACTTCATTCCTCCTCTGGGGCAGAGCATATAACAGGAGAAGCCTTTCAGGGACTGTGTGCATCTTTCTCCAGGGATGGTTTAACATGTTTCTTTCATCCTAAACTGCTGAACAAATAAAACTGCATGTAGGAAAACCACCCTCCCAGATAAAGGCAATGAACCATGAAGAGAAACCCTATTCCTTCAAATTTATTGAGGATCAAATGTAGATATCTTTCTTTATGTCAGATAATGCCTTTCCATTCTCTCTGAGCAGTCATGGTAGAATAAATGTTTCCAAATGGAAGTCACAGTGCCAAGCCCCGAAATGCTGTCTGTAACCTGATTGAATCTGGCTCCCATACATTCAAATCCAACACAGTTTGGAAGCACATACTTGATTTTAAATATAAAACATTTCTATTGAGATAAATGGTGAGATTAAACTAGCCATCAATGATAGAAAAGATTCTACAGATTCTTGCATTTCCCTCCTTTTGCATTTCCCATTATTCACTGTTTTCCAAATTTTCATTTTTAAGTGTATGCATATGAATATACAGTGAATTGCTGTATAGTGTTTTGCTGTATGCGTATTTTAAGAACTTAAAAAATAGATATGCTACTGTACCCTGCTGCATTTTCTGAGCTGTCTCTAGCACCTCTGGGACTTGCACTTCTGTAAAAGAGATTTACTGTTCCCACCAGGACCTCTGAGGAAAAGAGCAATCCCATTTTAAAGCAGGTTCTTCACACAGTGAATAAAGCCCCAAGGAATTGCAGAGCCAATAAAAGGATCTCCTTCCATTTTGCAGTTCCAGACAGTGATACTTCAGTTGGTGTCACATCTAAGGTAAAATTATGCTGCAACAATGTATTATAAGAAAATAATTGAGTTTGTCAAATTTGTTTTGTAAGTGCAATTTCCCCCCCGTCTCCTCATTTGTTTTGCCTTCCTGTACATAGAAATTGAAGCACAACAATATTAGAACATAAACCCTTATTGTTTGGTGGGTATTGAGATAACTCACGTGCAGCAAAGGTTGAAGTAGCCTGACAGCTTTGCTCCTGCTCTCTGGTTATGCTATATGTACTGGCATTAAAGATTCAATAAAGGGAGAAGAGCCATTAAAGATTCACTGGTATGCGTAAGTGGGGGTGCCTTGGTGCCACCTTTGGAGGAGTTACACGAGTTCCTCCGCCACCGCAGGGGCTGAGGCCGGCAGGAATGTCCCGTCCCATGTTGCAGCCTCACTAGCTGAATTCCCCTACGGTTCCCATCGTGCGTGGCTGGACATTTTCTCTCCTGTCCGGTTTTGTAGCGCGCCCCGGTGCTCTTCAGTAGCTGCAAGTGGTTTCACGGTAGAGGTGGTTAAGGTGACTGGATTTAATAAAGTGGAATGATTAATACCGACGTGTGTTTCCATCTGCTGCTGCTGAAAGTATTATGTGTTCTAGTGGATTAAAAAATGTTCTACTTGCAAGCTGGGAAGTTACTTGGGCCTCAGTTGTAGGCTGATACGGCAGTAAAAAAGAAGGAGAAGAGGTGTGCATGCTGGTCGGACTGTAGGAGACGGGGAGACCCGGAGCTTGCCGGAAAAGCCAGAACAGCAGGCCAGTGAGTCCCAGAGCCATATCCACCTGCTGGGAGCTGGGCCACAGCTTAGTCAGGCTTTTGGTATGGTAGAGGTGACTCAGAAAATACTCAAAAGAAAGACTAGAAGATATTAAAGGGAGAGATTTGATGGATTCGATCCATTCAGTTCAATATTTGCCTAGACTCAACAACTGCAGATATTCATAGTCTAAATGTAGGAGATCTTACTAAAATTCAGTGTGAGCTTGCAATAGCATTCGAAGGGGTAAAAAAAGGAAGATTTTTTCTTAATTTACTATTGTACCTGATATATGCTTGAAGGAAGAAGCCATAGGGAGAAAAGATGATAACCTACCTAGGGGCTGTCTGTAAGCAGAGACCTAGAGAGCAGGAACTAAACGGTGGGGAAATCTTTGGTCTAGCAAGAATGGACAAGATGCAAGAGCAGGTGAATCAAGGTAAATTCAAACTAGATCTTGGACAGATCTTTTGAACAGTGTAAACAATCACATACTGATACAGTTTATGGTAGTTGTAGGTTACTATCACGGGAAATTTAAAAGTCAGGCCTGGATTTTTTTTTCCTTCAAATTCAAAAACTTTATGTATTGTATTTTTACACAGTATTATCCACTTGGTACAGATACGTTTATTGCTGAAAACTTTCTATTTCTTTTTAGGAATCTTGTCTGCTTCAAAAACAAGTCACTTTTTCTAATTACTTGTAATTAATACTTCTGGTAAATGAATGGCATGTCTGATTATTTTTTGTTTCTTTGCTTGCTTCTTTTTCCAGAAATGTTTAGGAGAGTTTTAATGCATTCATTAGCAAGAAGTTAACATTCATTTAACGTAATTACCATCCTTCTTCCTAAGTGGAAAGATTCCCTTTTCAGATGAGAAGGCTGTGCTTTGATGAGCAGATCACAACATGGGAAAACTGATTTTGGTGAGGCAGGAGAAAGCTGCTGAGAATTGCCTGAGGAGGGGGATGCCAGAACTTAGCATCAACTGGGGAGAGAACGGGGGGAACACTACATGCAAATGCCTCCTTCTCTTAAATACCAAAATGTCAAAGACGTATTCATCCAGTAAAATCATTACCTTTCACCAAGAGCAAAAGGAAAATTCATAGTTTTGCTCACTGAAATTGCTGTGTTCCACACAAAGAGCTGTTGTTGTTGCTTCCCAAAAGGAGAGGGCTTTATGGCTGCCAAGGATTCACGATGTGCAGGGAGCGTTTCAGTTTCATTTGCTAATTCTCACAAGCTGTCAGCTGGCAATTTCCTCAAAAGTCTGTTCACTTTTTCTGAGGTGGACTAGAGCATCCATCTGAAAAGCTAAACAAAGTCAGAAAGCCTAGACATTATTCAAATCACACTTAAAAAGTCTGACTGGGTTATAGACATTGTACATGCAGGTGGGTTTCACTCACTGCTACTGATAATTCATCCAGGATGTTGTTAATCAGTTGTCTTTACCACTACGTCTGGTAAGTCACTCCATGTTTTCTTTTAGAGATAGACCCAATCTTGAGAGGATAAAGAGTCAGAAACGCATTGCTTGTCTTCAGAAAATGTGGGTTATGGCCCCTTTCACAGTGAAGCTTGTGAAGCGGAGGATAAAGTTCCTGAATTGAAAAAGTGGTTGGAGCAAATAACCCAACAGGACAGGGATGTGCCCATTTGGGCTTCATCCTTCCCTAGCACTGGAGATTCTCATTGAAAGTGATGAGGCATTGATGATTTAGCGGAGTCCCAGTTTCATCGCATCCATTTTAACACCCTTTCATAATGTTTGTTGCCTTCATTTTCAACACCCTTTCCTAAGGTAAATAAAAATTCAATGTTTGTTAAAGTTGCCCTGCAAGCGTATCTCTTTTGTTATCGTTGTTCAGCTCAGGGCTGACCGAAGAAGAATGCTTATTACAAATAGAGGACAAAGTGTCGCAGGAAGTAATGGCTACGGAAGGCCTATCATCCCAGGCTCCAGTGACAAATTCTTTGTATGTATATCTAGCCTTTCAAAAAGCTGAGAGTGTTAAGAGAGGAAATTTGCTTCCTGGAACTGCTGAAATCAGGAACAGAAATAATTCTAATGACATTCTAAATGATAGCATTATAAGACTTGCACGGGTGCCCTTTGGTTCATTTCCTTGCTATTTTTTTCACCATTTACTGCTAGCCTTGTATAGCCTTGTAGCAGGCACAGTTCTTAAAAAAAGTGAGAATAAAGAAGCTTTTTTCTTTTCTCTTTCCATCAGCTAAACTTCCCATAGAAGCTGAACAACATCCTCTTTATAAAGATTATGGGTTTCCACATCTTGGCATACTATTTCTTTCCTTTAGTGCATGCCAGCAAGGGGAACTAAGAGCGATGAAAGTAGAGAATAAGGCATGTACAGGGCCATACTTACTTGCATCAAAAGCATTTATTTGCATGAATAAGGATATCACTTGCATTTTGAGCTATGAACAACGCGTACCTGTGTTTCAAAAGGTGACACGTCTGTAAGGTTCTGCCTTCCAGTTGAAGAAATTGATATTATTCAAAGATATCTGAATGAAAGAAAATGTCTGTCAGTCTTTTGAGCCATTTTAGAGCAAATGTGGAGCCCAGCTCTGCATCTTACCCATAGTGTAGCCTTGACTTGCATTGACTGGGGAGTGTAGTACTTAGGCCTCGCTGTTGTAGACATATGGACTGATAGGCCTGTGCATTATTCATGCTAAATATGTACTGCTGAATCATGAGAAGGCTTTTATGGAAAAGGCCACTGAGAAACAAAGCACTTTCTGCTGACAGCCTGAGTTGTTTTTCATTCCCATTGATTTATATAGGAGGGTATGACAAGCAGCATCCTGTGACATCAAGCACTGTATTGGGTTCTAGCACGTTGAATCACTTGAGCTTCAACATGAAAAGCCACAGTAGGACAAGTTGTGGCTTGGCAGGTTTGGACATTAAAGAATACTGTAGTACAGGAACAGGTAATCCAGAGAAGTTATGGGATCTCCATCCATGGAGAGATTTTAAGTCTAGGATAAGTAAAGCCAAGGCTGATCTCAGCTGCTGTTGCTGATAGTCTTGCTGGGAGCAGGAGGTTTGGACTACATGACCTCCAGAGTTCCCTTTGGATCAATATTTCTATGATTCTGTGGCTTTCTCAGGAAAATATGCTTTTGTTTTCACTACATGCACTTTCTCACAGATCAAAGTACAAGTCATTATTTTTACAGGAAGAAAGTAAACCAGAATCAACACACACTTTTGCTTGATAAAGTGCCAGCCTTTTAAACAGTGAAGATAAGGTTTATTCCCTTGGATCACTAAAGAACAATACAATTGCTATTTCAGTGAAGCAGTAGGGAGAATGATTTTAATTTGAATCCGGCTGTTATTACAATGAAATTCAAAAGGCAATGTGGGCCACAATAAGGAGCTAAAAACCTGTGGTTCAATAGTCAGTATTGATTTCTTTCTTAATGATTTCAGGGAAACCAAGATTTCATTCTATGGCATGAAGAGCCTCACAAGGACTTTCCAGCAATTAATTTCCTTTTAAGTCCCTCACTCATGGCTCAAACAGTATTTTTAAATTAATTATGCTGGATCTTTGTGCAAAGATGATTTTTTCCATTTGTAATAGATTTAAAGAAGTATAGAGTTCTTGCATGTTCAGGTGCAAAACCTCTGGTTAGCTAAAAGAAAAAGAATCTTTTATTACCAGGACAGATCAATTAGACTCATGTAACTCTAATAAGCTTTCTCACAGTTATAACATTCTTTACTTGCTATAAGGTATTATTAAAAAAGTGTTATTCTTCCCTATCTTGAAAAACTTCAAAGTCTGAGCTATAGCAGCAAAGTCCCCACTGATCAGCATAGGAAAGTATGCATCCCCAGTGAAAACTGTGTTTTGGAAAACAATATTCAGTCCACATAGTGAAAGATCAGGACAGGAGGGTAACAGTGAAACTAAATTTCGTTTGAGCTACAGTGACGTTTTCTAGGGGTTGAAAGTTTCCTGATATTTAATGGAGCTGAGAAGTTCCACCAGTCTTGACATTACTTGCATTTGTATGGATTTCTCTGACTGAGTGCAAACATTCTCTAGATACTTCTCTGGTCTTCTTTGGGTACCACTTTTCTGAAAAGTGTTTCATAGCATTTCTTAAAAGAACACTCAAAATAGTCAGCCTGACCTCAATACCAGGGAAGATTA
>NW_010516694.1:0-13966 GCF_000687285.1 Phaethon lepturus
GCTCGCCTGCCTCGCCGCCACCGGCCCCTCGCCTCCACGCTGGCTCCGTCCACAAGGCGAGATGGAGCCGGGTCGCGGTGCGGTTGTGCTCCTCTGGCCCTCTTCCCGGACTGCTGCCACCGGCCGCTTGCAAGGGCAGCATTGGTGTAGGTGGCTTCATCGATACGTTACTTAAATTTCTACTCAGCGTGGAGCCCCAGCAGCAATGCACAGCCGCTCATGTGGCCCAGTGCAGCTGAGCTGCTGGTTTTATTCAAAGTCTCAAAATTAATGGGTGTTTTCCTTGCAACTCCTGTGCTTAGGTGATCTCCTGGCTTTGTCAGTCCGAAGTTTGTCAGAATTCCAATATCCTGTGCCAAGCCAGGCAGCACGATGCACTTCAAGAAATGGTGTAGACTCCCAAAAGGTATCTTCCTTCAGGGCAGTTTTCAAATTATAAGCACGTGTAGTTTGTAATCAAATTATAAACACAACCACCCCCACATTTTGTGTCTAAGATGGCATATCAATGCAAATGTTTCCAAGAGTAAACCACAGAGAAATGACAAGAAGGTTTAGCAATTTAAGTTAGCAGGAATACGGAGTTGAAAGCATACGCTGTATGTCAGGGGCAACCTTAGAAGCTGCACGTTAGAAATGTTACATGCTGTGAATTTATGAGAAATTTCATATAAACTGAAAAGTCAGGGGTATAACGAGTTTCAGAATTGGCTCATGGCTAGGTGGTAGCAAGTAAAATCTAACTTTCATTTCCAGAAAGGGGCTTGAAGTGTATTGATGTGGATGGGTCTACAGTTGGATTTGAGGAGGGACCTGGTAAAATTGTAGCAATTTTTTGAAAGTTCACTTCCTCCCACAGCTGGGGGTTTTGTTAATGATTGTATATTGTTTCATAGAGATAGGAGATACGTTTGAAATATTGGCAAATCAGGTATTCAAGAGAGAGATTTAGCCATCCTTTCAATAGGCATTATTTAATCTCTAATTTTACTTTGATCCCTTGAATTATGAAGCTCTGTTTAGTTGTGTGAAGTTTTAAGACACTTCAAACCTTATCCTACAGTCTGTGACTTGGTAAGATTTTGGTAAGACTTTTTTTTAAAAGAAATTGTTGTGGAGAAAATGCAAGGATACGACCTACCCTCTTAAGACCTACAAAAATACGTTTAATTAAAAAAAAAAATGAAGCTGCATAGTATTCACAATGTCAAATGTAATAGTAATAATAATAGCAGTTTGTTTCAGCTTTTTCTGCTGTATCAAATTGAGCTTTTTCATAGAAATATGATCATTTTTCATGGACCCTGTTCCTTTAAAAGCTTAGTTTCCGCTTCTGTATTTGTTGTAGTCTAACTGATAACAGTTATCTGAATTGAATCATTCTTGTAGATACAGAACTCTCACGCTAGGATCTGATACATCTGGATTAAAAATACTGTGTTGATAATGAGTAACGGTCTCCATATACTCTGTTATTCTTCTCTGTTGTAATTAAAGCTGGACTAAGTTAAAGATTTCATCCTCTGTATGAGTATGATTGTACAACAAAAACAGATTTAGATTTTAGACTTTTACATTAATTCGAAAGGCTTCTTAATTCACGAAGTTCTTTTTGTATTTTTCATTTTCATTGCTTTCAAGTTGAAGGCAACATGAAACCACATGAAATTTGAATAAGGCAACTATTCCTGAGTGGTAGAGATGACATACTTGTACGGAACATAATATGTTCAGAATGTTGATGTTTGCATAAAAGTTTATATAAAATTGCTTTGTAATTACTGTAAATATGTACAGAATGTCAGTGGCATGAGTTTTATAGTAAACATTATAAGCTTAATTTAAAAGAGTAATACATAGTCTAGAAACACTAAGTAAATTTAGAGCTACATCAGCAAAGATGCTGTCTTGAAGTAAATACATGCAAAGTATACACCCTTTTTTGTGTACACTTTTAATATAAGAGAAATCTACATATAGTAACTTGCCTATAAGGTGTCTGTTTATTCTTTGTGACCTCAGTCTCAAACTGTCTTCAGTCATCAAGATTAATGATTAGGCTTACTTTCATTAACGACTTGTACAACAATGAGTTATATAGTTGTCAATAAAAAATTCAATTTAGCCCATGAGTTTTCTACACTTTTGTGCCTGGCTGTTCCAAAACCATTCCAAAAGCTTTACAATTTTCACATTATTATAATGCATTATTATAAATGGGGTCCCTAAATCTCCTGAATGGAGATTAAATGAACTGCTTCATAGCTCTATGTACAACAGAAGTGAATCTTGCATGGAGCACTAGTTGGAACGGAGGCCTTGGCTTGTACACCTCTTCCTGGGTAAACGGTGAGCGAGAGTACTGTGTAAGCACTTTGTGTGGCATGTGAAGGACTAGGTTTTTTCTTTTATATTTTGCTTAAGTTTTAGGTCTTGGCAGCCTGGAGGTGGCCTTTATCTATCATGAGGTAGATCCACTGTAAAAAAGTGAAATTCGTGGTAGCGTTACAACACTGTTGGCAATTAGGAATTTTTCTGTCATCTTTATAGACTAACTGCAACACATGAGCCTGCACTTATTTTTCTCATTCTTTTTGGATGACAGAATGTGTTTCTTATTGTCTGTATCTGCATACTAAGATTATCTGCTCGTAGCTGCTCTATTTCTGGAAAAAAAAGCGGAGAGTGCATAAAATACAGTTATCACATGAAAAAAAGTTTTGGGAGTTTCTCAGAAAATTGTGGAACAATTTGCATATATTTACACAGGTGTGTCTGTATTGCCTACTTGGATTTATCACCCCGGCATCTTGGGAGTCCTTACTGTCAAATGGAGCCTTGCACAGGGGAGGTTTTGACCCTTTAAATACAGACGTTTGCAAACCTGGTGTATAACGTATGAAAATACAGAGTGTAAGAGAAGAGTGGTAAGAACACTGTATAGGAAAAAATGATGCTTTGTTATTCATTGATGAAATAGGACTTTATTATTTTATGAGAGAAAACATTGCAGATGGATTAAGAATTATTGGGAGTATTGAAAAATTATATGAGGAAGAATGAACACTGTGTTGCTTCATTTAGAGAGACAATACAATAGAACATGATAGACATATAAGGATAATAAATAGTATAAAGAAAATAAGTTACACTTCAAGAATGCGTCTCCTACTATTATACTAAGTAGATATTCAGTGAAGTTGAATGGTTGCACTTTCAAAACAGGTAACACAAGTTTTATACTTTTTTTTTTTTCCATATATATGTGTAATTAACCTCTGGAACTTGTTGCTACGAGATACTGTAGAAAACAAAAACTTTGTAAGATTTTTAAAACAAAAAATTAAATTTTTCTATATGTAGAGAGAACATGTACAGCTGTTCCAGATAGGATTAGAGATGTGTTAACAATATGAAATGTCAATGTTTTTAGTATTGAGGCAAACATAGATAGGTGTTATGAAGAATCTTCCCTTGTTAAACGGGGTATATGATATTTTATGCTATGAGTTTTAGACTGCAATGTCCTTTGAGGTCATTGTGCTTACCTGCTGTCAGAACCTGGATCTCATATACAACCCTTTTGTATAGTTAGAGTTAGTTATCTTTTTTGTTATAGCCTCAGAGGTCTTTGTGCTTTGGCACTGAGGCATTAAAACTGAGCAGAATTTATATTACTTAGATGGTTTATTTTGCTTTACACAGCCTTTTCTACTACAGAATTAGGGAAGTTCTGTATTAAGTGATATTTCAGCTGCAACAATGACATCTAGGGGCTGATTTATATTAATTTAATTTAGATAGGTATCTCCTGTTTTTTGAGAAGATGGTTACTAATATGTTTACTAAATCTAAATTATTAGTATTTGCTAAAAAGCTATAAATCTGATATATGTCGTATATTCAGAGAATAGCTGTGACATTTTTAACTTCTTATTTTTTGTTTTGTTTTTCCTTGATCTGTCTTTTAATTATTTTAGTACTGCTAACACTGCAAATCAGTGAATCTCTCTCACTCCTTTAGACTTTTTGTTTTTTTATGACTTGTTATCAAGTGATGAGATTTTTTCACTCTAGGTATACTTTTCTGTGAATTAAAGGGAAATCTCTTCGATTCTGCTTTCTTACAATGACTTATTCTGTCTCCTAAAATCACATGTCCTTTACTTTGTACAGGAAATGAGACCAAAAATCCCTATATTCAATCCCTGCTTCCCCAGCTTTATGGGTCTGCAGATACAGGCTTGACTCCAGATTTAAACCTATGATTTAGGGCTACCTCTAAGCTATACGTAAATCCAATTTTATGTGTGCAAGTAAGTGTATATGTAAAATACGTAATTGCAATTTAGAGATGATTTAACAGCATCTGTCCTATTATTTGCAAACTTACTTTCTTCCTCTTGAATCTTAGTTATTTGTCCATAAGTCACTTATTTGGAATTGCTTTTTACAGAAAAAATTTCTATATTTCTTTCTCATCGGCTTCTTCACTTATATTTACAACTTTTTCTCAGGAATAAAAGAATATAAATTTTTTTTTCAAAATTCCCCTCATGCCGTTCTGTGGAATATATTGTACTATCTTTAACATAATGACTTTTCATTGGTATTGTGAAGAAGAGACCTGAATAAGAAGTCTTGAGTGTAAGAAATAGGGAAGGGTAATGTTTTTCGTTAGATATTTCCTTAAAATTTTGAAGTCACGTTTGTGGTTTTGGGAGAGTGTTACTGACTTGAGCAGAGAATTTCAAATCATAGTATTTATAGAGCTGGAGAAAAAGAGAGAACCAATCAGAACTGAGAAAAGCAAAATTAACCCCTAAATGTTAGGTGCTCTCAGATGTAAAACTTATAGCTGTATTTTCATAGAACCTGCCAGTCAGCTGTTAGGACTCAATTTAAGAGAATGTGAAAAATCCCTTGACATGAGATTGCTGGTGGTAGACTAAGAGTAGAAGCTAGGGTGAGCTAACTTCCTTCATAGCTTTTCTGGTATATGAGAGAAAGAAACTATAACGGGGAACTGAAAGTAGTGAGACATTATGGAGAGCTTCACCTTGGCTCAAATCAAGGTAGTGAAATGCTCTCTTACAATAAATAAAGGTGTTTCTCTGATACAACTATACCGACAGGAACTCTTCCATATAGAAGTTATACTGGCACAGCAGTTCTTTTCACAACTGCTGTATCTGCAGGTTTCATCTGTGAAGTAAGTGAATGCTTATTTCTCTCAGTGATATTGGCAAAACATAATTATAACTGCATTCTATATTAAATCTTACATAAAAATGTCACCAAACATCACATCCCTAACTACAATTAGTATGTTAGTAGATGATTTTTACAGACTTGATTAAAGTATCACAGTGAGCATATTTGTCTCTCATTGGAAGATCTGCAGTGAGTGTAAAGCAGAAGAGGATAAATCTGAGCTGGAGTTGAGTGTGAATAGGACTGGAGGAAGGAAGAAACAGGAGAGAAAGATGTTTAAAATTCTTAAAAACAAGTAAGAATTCCTTTAATCTATATTTTTGCCTATAGGAGTGTAACTGTCATTTTATGACTGTTATGACTGTTTGAAAAGGATTGGGTTTGCAATAGTGACTGAAGGTAGTAGGATGTATTATAACTTGAAGAAATGCTTCAAACACCAATGTTGTCCTGCCTTTGAAAAAAAACATTTAAAAAATAGCCAAACCATACCATACTTAATTCATATTTCAAGGTAATATGTGGAATCAAGAACATTGGAGCCTCTAAAATCAGGGCACTGCAGGAGAAATTGTTAGGGGATGAGCTACAATTTCTTGATTCTTTGGACTCAATTCTACAGTGAGCTAGGGCCTCAGAAAGCCTCTGAGAGTCAACAGAATCTAGTTTTCCAGTTAGCCTGTCTCTTTACCATCATAAAGTTCTCTACAGTTGTGGGAACGATATTGTCCACTGATAGGTGAAAACTGGACCTTACTGCCATCTTTTTCTTTTTTTGGGAAATGCTAAGTTAGGTGTGATTCTTAAGAGGTGTTTCGCCATTGTCTTCAAAAGACCCACGATTTCTCCTAACCCTTAAAATATGCCGTTTTCTCATGTCTGTATTAATATAAAAGCAGTGTGGTCTGTGTACATGTACTGAGGACAGATCTGCTTTAAATTAGAGAAAATCATAGGAAAAGCTTAGATTGGTTTTTACTGCTGAATTGGCCATGGGGAAACTCCACTTAGAATATGGACAAAAAATAATATAGCTACACAGAAAATATCAAGGCAGTTCATAGAGACTTGCCACATGGTGTACTATACTTAAATGTCCATTATTATTTTCCCTTTTTATTACTTTGCATAGATACTGATACTTTTGCCAGCTCTTACTCCAAACAGTGCTTTCTTAGGTATGTAATCCAATTAAGGGAGTATAGAATGTGATTTATTACTGGCAGTTCTAGCAAGGGGAGTCATATGCACAGAAGACTCCTACAACAATGACAACAAACTACTACTGTTTTTTTTTTCTTGTTACAGGCACTGAAAATACAGAAGTTTCCTTTGCATTCTTAGGAGAAATTAGCTGTATGTGAAGTGTTGCATTGTACCAGGTACATACTGATCCCAGTTGTTACATTTGCCATTCATATATTCCCCAGTGACTGTCTTTGGTGTGTGTTTTACACATTCAGGAGAATTCATTTGTGAATGATAAGCTTCAGTAAGCCTGGAATCAGATCCTACATTACATAAATTAATATTTCACATGTAAAAGCAGATCCCCTAAAACGAATTGGACTCCCTGGAGTTCTATTATAGCTAATATTCCTGTAATTGATTTAATTACCTTTTTTTTTTTTTACAGTTGTAGTTAAAAGGCATTACTTTTCCCTCCTTGTTCAATCAGTCATCGTAGACTAAAATGCACTAATTTCTAGTCCAAGAAAGAACTCATTGCAGGGGGATTGGACTAGATGACCTTTAAAGGTCCCAACCCTAACTATTCTATGATTCTATGAACTCCTAGAGTATGTACTACATGCTAGCTCCCAAAGGATAAAATATTACCAAAAATTTGTAAATCCAGTTAGATGTGAAACTCTGGTACATCCATGACTGAATTTCAGTATCTATTACCAATGTAGCCCAGAATAAAGGTGTTAAGGTTTCCTACTCAGCATGGAAACTGGATAACTTAAGTAAAAAAATAAGAACTGCTTTTGAGTTCTTCTCATATCAATGAAGGGATCTGTCGACCAGTCATCTGTCCTTCAGTGAATGGTCAGGCTAGTCCTGGCAACTTTCCTCATGTTCCATCGATTGATCTCCTCCTGCAGACTTTTTTACTTGAATGCAATCTGGTTTTTGCCAAATGGGATTAGATAAGGTTTTTTAATCTAAAGACATAAGTGCTTGAGATGGGTCTTAAGCAGTAGATTGTGATTTTAGTGTGTGACATTTTTCAGGTAAGTTCAGTGTAGCAGTCACATTAACCTAACCTTGATAAAATTTGCAAAATTTATATAGCTCATTGCATATTTGTCAGGTGTATGATGGTGTGAGGCTTCTGTTATGGTCCTGTAGAACTTTTAGGAGTACGAACATATATAATTTCTGAGCATCCATAGAAAAACACAACACTGCAGATGTTTCAAAGTACCCAATAAATACATTGTTCCAGTTTTCTTCATTAAAATATTTATTTGTCCTCCAAAACCTTAAATAAGAAAATTTACACAACTTCCCTATCTGTGCTACAGAACTTATTGTGCACATGTTCCCTCAAAATATATATTAAAATACTAACATAAGTGTGACAAACTGGAGTTCTCCCACCTACTGTGATTTTCCTCTGAAAGTTTAAAAGAGCAACAAACAAAGAAAGAAAAATCCTGGAAAGATACTGGACCAAATTTTTAATTCTCTTTTACTAACTCAAATTCTTGTTCATGAGTTTGTGTAAAATTAGGTCTTTGAGGTTTGGTTATGAACATGCCTTGGCATCTGCAGATGCATGTGTATGCACTTCCATGTACACAAAGACAGAAAGCCGTATTTTCATTGCAAATATGCATGTGGAATCTGCACACAGTGATCATCAAACTGCATGAAAACAAAGGAGTCTGTTCATTCTTACTTACTGAATCTTGCTACTGTTTATTAGATACGAGTAGACCGAAATGAACCATCACACTTTTCTGTAGTGACCTTGAGGTGGCAGCAGTATTACATTCAATTCCGCCATACACCAAGTCCATTAAAGGTGAAAGTAAAATTTGCAATAAATCAAAATAATACTGATTGTTATAATTTTATTACTAGAGCATTAAGTCAATAAAACTTATCTGAAATGTCATTTGCATTGTATACAATTTTTACTAGTTATCAAGTATGTTTTAAAAGCATGTTTAAAGCAACCAAATGAAGAAATCTGTGATAAATTGTTGGAAAGCTGGGACTTGTCTAATGGTGTAGTAAAACTAAAGTCTGTTTTGAACTCTTGTATTGTAAAAGACTGTCTCTGAAAGCATTTGTTAGTACAACGATGCCTTGTGTCTTGACTAACTATATTTAATGTCCTGAAGTCTGATTAAATATTTTCCTGCAAGTTGTCAGGTCCTTTTTCATTCATGATTTTATGTAGGAAGGTCATCTAATTACATGACACCCTTTCACTGAAGGAGAATGTGTTTGTTTCTTTTAATAATGAGGAATAATGAAACTTATTTATGTTGGAAGTCAGAGAAATTTATTGGGGAATTATGACATGAGAAACAGGAAAACTAAAAAAAAACCCTTTTAATAGCATATTCATTACCAAGAAGCTTGCAGGTAATGAAATAGTTGTATGAAAGCCAGTGTATTGGGTGATATAATACTGCTCATGTCAGTTTTCAGGACGTAGTTATTATGCATTTCTATGTTGTCAATTACTATTAGGTTACTAAATTACTGTTAGGTAATTAGTCAAAATAGGAGGCACTAGAAGAAAAGGTTAAAAGCATTTGTTTTTACAAACTTCTGGCTGGGAAGCCAGTTGGTGTGTAGTAATACTCCACACCGATCTTGCTGTGTGCATTGCATTGCCGCTCGGGTATTGCTGTTTTGCAAGACAAGTTTGGACTAGAAGTCAAAAGAGATATCTATTATACAACTTAATGATGTTGAAGAAACAACATTCAAAAGTAGTTACCCTGACAAATGCAGAAAAATAATGTTAGTGATGTGTTTTATACATCAGTTAAAAACTGATTTGAAGGAAACTATGTAACTGCTGCCAAAGGAGTCCCAATAACTGATTAAAGATAGCTTATGTAATAGTTAAAATAATTCAGTGGTAATTTAATGAAAAATAAAGTTATATTGATTGCTTAAGTTTTGGGTTTATTTAATCTTTAGGATTTTATGTTTGTACTAAGATATGATATTTAGACCTGTTTACCCTTATTCTTTACCTATGTTTCACTTGCTTTGTTTGTTGACCAGTTGTACCTTGACAACTTTTTCAACTCCTCCTGAAATATGAATACTAAATATACACAAGTACAGAAGCATATAAACAACTGTATAAAAAAAAAAGTTGAATTATAGCTCCAGAATGATGTGGTGTTAGATTTTAAAAGCAGATAGAGAATCACAAACCACAAGCCAAACAGAGATTACAATGCATGAATGCTGTTTGGGCTGTGACAGTGGTTACTAAAGCCAATACAAATACTATTACTTCACTAAGACATAGATCTGGCCTTTTACTACTTCTGATCTGTACTGTAGTTTTCTCTTTGTCACACTTCACTGTGTCTTAAGCTAATTCCTGTGATTTTACAAAATTTCCAAAGGTATGAATGCGGTGAGTGACAAAGCAGCAGAATAACCGAGGTAACAGCAGTATTCCTGTGAGGAATGTAATTCACTGTGAGGCTCTTTCTTCCTTCTTTCTGAATTTAGCCTTATGGTTCTTTATAATCAAAATATATTTACCTCAGAAATAAAAGGCAACGATATATATGAGTTGAACATAGTTAACATGGAAACTAATGTGAGTAATTTCTTAGAAATACAGAGAAATGAGGTTTAGAGGGTACGCCTCATTTCTGTAGGCCAGGAACCTAGACTATCAGTATCTCAAAAGCAGAGGTGTGCTTTTTATTTTTCTTTAGAGCACCATAAACATACATTTCATTGGAGAAATAAAAAAAAAATTAGTTGTCACAGTGAGGGCTCTTTGTAAGTATACAACATTTGAATAAACAGGTTGTCTTCAACTTCAGTGGGAGAAGAATCTGTTACAGATGTTGCAGAATATTCCAGAGATTTTGACCTGGAACCAGTATTTTAGGATTTATTCAAGTGTTAGTTTAACATTTGTCTAATGTTTGTGCATTATGTTGTGAGACCTTGTCCTGAAATCAAAACATTGCTGTCTTAAAAGTACCATTGCTATACTGAAATGGAAGGTACCTGATGTGATAGGTCTCTTTTGGTTAACCTGTGTAGTATCTGGTAAAAGGTGTTTTATTATTTTGTGGAGTAATTTGTATAGCAAGGAATATATTGCAAACTGTGCAGTCAGCAATACTACTGTTTGGTAAAATTACATTACCTAGAACATTAAAACAATCATTCTAAAACATGATTTATAATGATTTGAACATGTTTGTAAAAAATAGATGACCGTTGTACATTTACAGTTGACACAGAGGTCCCTAATGTCAAGAAAGCACTCTTGACCTTGATGGGTAGTTGCAATTCCATTTAAATCAATTGCCAATACAAGTCAAATGAAGTTCTTATGGCTGTCTAGTGTGCACTTCCCTGTTCTTCTGACATTATTGTTCTGCTCCAAGTCATTCTTCAATCTTTTAACAGCTGAAAGGGACTTGCATTCTGCAGCTTTATGGGAAAACAGCACTAAGTTGTACTTCTCTGTGTTTTGAAAGCTTCCACTCTTTTTCACTGACTTTATTTCTGAGCTAACTACGCAAACCACATCCTTTTCTACATAAAATAGGGTACTTGGTCTGTTGCTGGCAAAGCCAAATATTTCACTATTATAGTGAATACAGCATGCATTTTCTGTGCCTGCAATTTTACTGGTCATTCATTTAATTTGATAGGAAAGAAAATGATCTTTTAATTCTGAAAACTGGAGATCTCATTGTTCGTTTAGCCTAATTAAAAGCTTACACTATATTCAACATGGTATATTCTAAACATCACTTACGTTAAAAATGATGGTGAATACAATTTTTGAGGTGTTTTGTGAGGCGGAAGAGAAAGGGACACAGCAACTCAGAAAAATAACTTGAAAATTCATCCTGTCTGCATGTCTGGATACTTATTTCTTCAACGGATTTTGCTAAAATTGGAGATGAATATATATTCAAGTGATATGAATTTGTTAAACATTTTGCAGAAAAGAGAAAATCAGCACTTTCTAAAAATATCTGGGATTTGTGTTATTAATTTAGTTTTTGTAAGTTAATTCTAATGAATTTGTAATGAATGTAATGGAAATGTAATGAAAACATAATATTTTCACTCTTCTAAGTGAACTTAAGTGTCTACCTTTTGACAAGTGGGAATCTTAAAAGGTGACATCATGGCACAGAGTTTACAAGACTGACAAAACCCAAGTACAGATACTTTATTAAAGACAGATAATACAAACTATTGCAAATCCTCTCCAGCTCCTCCAAACCTCTTTCATAAGCAGTCCAAGCTTTCAAAAGATCCTGTGTTAATGAAAATAACAGGAAAACTCAATTTGACTGATACATTAGCATTAAATACATACAGCAACTAATAAGATTTGATAATGAAAAAAGCGATTCTGGTTGCCAGTGGAGCCTGCCTGGGATAATATTAACATGTTGCTGCAATTAATGCAAAACTGATGACCAATCCTCCATAGAGAAATGCAAATTGCAAGTTGTTAGAAGGCCTGTTTGTTCAATAGGATTTGTTTTGTAGCTAATCCACTTAGCAGCATCTCATGGTTCTCTGTTGAGGTGTTTTTTTGTGAAGTAGTGGAGATTATTCCTTTCTAGAGATTCTATGTATTTCTTTGGTTTCTACATTTTGCCTCTTCTGTTTTTAATAAATATGTATGTATGTTCGCTTGCTCTTTGTTTCCCATTCCCATAGGCTGACATCAAAGTGGCCCTATTTTGTTCATTTTCCTAAACCCCTGGGAACTGTACTGTAAGAAGCTATAGCTATAGAATTAACCACTTGACATACAGGAAATATGTTACATATACTGTCCTCGTCTGTGCAACTGAAATGCAAAGATTGTGCTGTATCTGATGTTCTGCCCATCTGCTGGTGGGCAAGAACAGCTGCATAAAACCTGCATTTAGTTACCTGTCATTTTGGTTGTTAAATGTAACATGAAACAAACCTTCGAGCTTTGTGTTTTGTTTAAGTCATTCATTTAGAAGTAGGCATAGACAACATTGTTTTGTTACAGGGTCTTTTACTCCTCCTTAGAGTGTATGTGCTTACCAGCAGTCGGTAGGAGGAAACGTGTCAGCTATGGGTTGGTCTGTTCTTCAACTAACTAGTCCCTAAGCCTGGGTATTCAAATACTGTGAATTAATTTCTGAAGAGAGTAACTGTGCTGAATAGAGAGGTAGAATGTGTCCTTAAGACATTGGTAGTATCATAGGAAGACACTGAATTGCATTTACCTGCCACTGAAACAAATGACAAAATCATAATGTTTGTCTTTAACCTGAGAAGCAAATTCAGGCTTGGTGCAGAAATGGAGAACTTTGGAACACTAATGCTTGAGTTTACAAACCCAGTTTTGATGGCAGTGTAAATATCATTGCTTTTAATTAATTACAAAGGGATAATTCCTTTCAGAGCAAGTGTAGCATGTGTTATAAGGAAATTTTGTATGTAAAAAGACAATGTTATTGAAATTGGAATATTTGGCAAATATTTTGTCCAATACTTTGTACACACAAGTTGGTCAGTGTTTGCTTCTCCAACTTCTTAGTCATGTTTTGTTGCCACTTTGAAGCTAAAGAGCCAAAACATAAAACGTTATGAAATCTCTTATCTTCTGTATACCATTGAATGTTTGATCTTTTATCATATAATGTCTTTTCATACACTGGAGATTTTGATGCAGATATGCAACCAAACAAGAACAACTTCCAGAAAAAGAAATAATTTTGGTTTGTGCAGTCTTTTACTCTGACATGAAAGCCATTTCTAAAAAAAGCCATCTGCTGCTTTATTGTTTGATATCAGCGGCAGAATAATGTCCGATTTTAATATCACACTGCTTGGCTATGTACTGCACTAATTTGTTCTGTGACATCAATGAATCAAAGTAGAGTTCCTGATAGAAGAACATCAAAAGGAAATTAATCTCCCTGTGATAGTATTAATAATTTCAGAATGCTCATGTTTTGCTCAATTGTAACCATTGAAAGCTGTGTTTTTGTGGACTATTAGATCAATATCACAACTGCTACGCAAATTGAGTGTGTACGAACAAGACTGGTACTCTTCAGGAGCCAGTCAGGAGTGTCATTACTGAGGGACAAGAAGTTTACTGAACATTCTTGGTCAATTTTATGGTTACTTAAGGAAAGGAAAAATGGAAGTGTGAAATTGGTAGAGAAGGGGGGAAGCTGTCTGGAAAAAAAATGTCACTCTTCAATATGTTGGAGAAGATAGTGGGCCTGGCATTAGAGGTAGCATCAGCAGAGCTTGTAACCAGCAGTTAACTGTGTGATACTGGAAGAAATTTAGTGCAAATGGAAGCTAATTGATAATAAATTTCAGGGTTGCTAAATGTATCTCAGGAAAAGATACGTGTGAAAGTATAGCACAGTGGAGGTGTCATAATGTATATTCAGCATACATCTCCTGAAAATGCTGTGTTTTTTTAAAAAGTATTTCATCAGTTTCCTTTTTTTAATACATATAATCCTTTCCCCTCGCTGCCGGGCAGCGTTTTGCC
>NW_010516695.1:0-14870 GCF_000687285.1 Phaethon lepturus
AGCCGAAGGGGCAGTGCAGGGCTCACTCTGCACTCTGGGAACCAGTGCTGAGGCCGGGTAGGAACTGACGGGGAGAGCTGGGAACTGGAGGGTAGACCTTAGCTGTGGCATCAACAGGTAGGTTGGTAGAAATGCTGACTTTATGTTACTGCTTTCCTTTTCGCTAAGCCTTGCTTTGGAGCCGTAACGGGCTGATTACCTGACTGCACCGCATGGTAAACGAAGCAGTTCTTTAGTTCCTCGCTTTCCTTGTTGTCCGTGGGAGAGTGAAATTTAAAGCTGTCTGTCGTGGTAGTGTCTAATAAGGAATGTTAGCCATGACAAGAAAAAAGTATTTTAGAGAGTACCTGGTGTGCTGTGCAGAATGGCAGAATACTGCTGTGTATAAATAGCTTTATTTTCTTCTGGTAGTAGACCAAAAAATTATAGAAAGGAAAGTTATAGCTTATTTATGCCTGCACCATATTTTGCCTTTTGTGAAATAAAACAAATGAAAGTCATTTTTTTTTTAGTACATCAGTGAGGCTTCAAGTGAATAGAAGAACTCAGAAGGCTTATTTAAAAAGTAACAATTAGCTCTCTGATAATTTTTTGTTTAATGTGAACATAATACCTGATACCATTTTATTAATGGTAAGGATTAAAACCTTGAGGTAAATGTAAAGAAAGAGCACAAGGTTTGTTATGCCTTTATTCTTCTGAGTTACAGTTCAGGGGTCAGCCACTACTCTTTGCAGGAACTAAGAGAACGTGCAAGAAGCTTAGGAGAAGAAAGCAAGACAAGGCTGGGTACAGCAGCTGTGTCTGTTGAATATGTAACTCCAGCAGGAGAGTAATGCCATGTGTGATCCTTGTAACAGCTAAGTACAAGTGCTGCTTTGGTGATGTGGTCAGTATCTTATAAAAGGAAATCACTTCATGTGTCTTTATGCCATCAGTTGAGTTTAGTCTGGCTAAGAAGAGAACAGGAAGACTCATACATGAGTCTCTTTTTAATGTTAGATTTTGGTTTGAAATACTTTGCGCAGTGAAGACTTATTAGATGTGTTTTGTCTTTCATTGTCAGTGTCCCGCAGTTGAAATTCCTGCCTCTGTCTTACAGTGTAGCACCGGTTTACGGTGTAACGTGGTCTTATCTCTCGTGACCACGGGTTTAGTACTTTAATCTGTTGTTACACCTCTTCCTTCTACGTGATCTAGCTAGAGACAAACACTTCTCCTTCCGTCCTCCTCCCTCCCCTCAGTCTTCTAGAACAGTCTGTCAGTGTTTACTCTTTTTTTCCTTTTCCATATCTGAATTTCATTGAGGCTGCTGACTCTGGAGAATCCTCTGCCTGTCACTGTTTTGGTCCTTCTTTTAGGTGAACAGTTACCTTTTCCTTTCTTACTGCTTTATCCTTTGAGGAAGTTACAGATGAAATTGGTGTGATTTTTGCCATTTCCTTTTGCTGCCCGTAGGGTAGAAATTTTTCACTTTGTTACAACTGGGAAACCTCTGACACCTAGTAAATGCTTTCAGAGCCCTATAACACATCAGTTTAAAGTAAATGCAAAAGATAAAGAAGTGAAATAAAGTCACCAAAAATATTTGAAAGGAACAGCTCTAATCCTACCTCAGCTGACAAAAAGCTGTTTGTGTGAGTGCAGTGTTGCCAGAATTCAGTGTAGTGTAAGTGAAACTAGCCACAGATGTAGAAACTTCAAGCTATTTTTGTTTGTGAAAAGCTAGGGCAGCAGTAGATAGTCTACCAGCAGATCTAAGAAGACATTCTCTTTCATGATGATGAAGGTCAGAACTTTTTTTGCTTAGAAAAAGGAATCGAGACTTTTTTTCACAAATTATTGGATAGATTCATTTCGTAAGTCTTTCTGTTCTGACTGTGCTAATTTTTCATCTTTGCTGTTTGACTGTGCAGTTCTGGGAACAACATACGTCACCTTTCATGTCCTGGAAGTTGCATATTGATTAGTTTCTTCTTCTTGGGCTACGTGGCTTACACTAAACTCAGAGGACAGAAGTGGGTAATTCTGGAAGCAGTCTCCTGTTTAGCTTATGAGTGCTTGTCTACCTAGGCTTTTTATTTAATTTCTGCCAGGATTAGAGTTGGAATTTTTCAGCTGGCAGTGCCTGTTGGTCTGCATTCACCTAAAGTGTCATGGTGCTTAATACCAGTAGTAAAGTAAATCATTAGGATTGCTGCTCCATTTTCATTTCCACTTTTTATTCCAGACGAGGTGCCTTCTCTTTGCAGGGTGTTGGGATAGTTTGCGTCAGACTTGGTCTTGTGAACCTGTCTTCTTTGAGGCTTATCTGCCAGTGTAGTCAAGAGTTGTCCTTCCTGAGCCTGCTTTCTAGTTGGAGGGTTCAGGTAGTTGTTCAAGGACACCAACACAAATATCTTGCAGAAATATTTTTTTTCTCCCAAGATCTCCCAAGATGGGTCAGTATCCGTAGGCAGATGCCTTTACGTATTCTTTAACCAAATACTTGTAAGTGCCTTTCACTGCTGTGCTAAACAGCACTTGTGGTCAGGCTTAGGAGGCATTGGTGATGTTGTGTCTTTTTAGGTGCTGGGTTTGCAAAAGCTGGCATCAGTAGTCCGTTTTACACTGAATGTTATCCACACCTATCCATGGTAAGGTGGCATCGTGGTGACTGCAGCAGAGCTTGAGCTGAATTGATTTATAGCCCTGTCATCTTTGGTGGTGCATTTAAATCCTGGTATCGGAAAATCTGTCTGTTGCTGTAGAACTGAAGTCCCTGTTAATTTTGGGAAGATTAAGTCCCCCTAATACATGGAGATCAAGACTTACTGGCCTTTCCTCTGTAATTCCTGCATATATCTTTCTGGACCCTGCACAGTTGTCAGGTGTATATTATTCTTATGAAGACCATATCACAAGCTCTGTCTTTCTCTCTGAGCCTGTTCCTAGCCATAGGATGCTCCTGTCTCAGGACACATCTCATGTGTCCTAATGTCCTGTCTCAGGGTAGGAACAATGTTACAACATTGTGCAGAGACAAGCACAAGGTGGAGGAATAGCCTTAGGTGCATTTTTAGGTTATTATTGTACCAGTTGTCAGTACAGATCATTGTATAAGAGTGTTCTAGTGGAATACAGTGGAAAAAAGGTTAAGTATATTGTTATTGTCTGTAGTAATGGAGAATTCTCTGAGAAATCTTGTGTGCCTGTACAGCAGAGGGAGGTTCAGAGTGGTGGTTAGTCTGGTGTGATCTCTTCTGCAGTGAGTGTCAGGTGCAAGTGATTTGTGGGCTAAATTGATAAGTACTAAATGAAAACTACATTCAAATCAAGTATGAAGTGGAATGAGTCTATAAGCAGCTTGTCTGGAAGAACTTGTGTTACTGTATACAGATGAATACCAAATACTGATAAGCCCATATTAATCTAGTCTGTATTTTGGACCCAAATAGAAAAAAAAAAATCATTAGCCTAACACGGCTTGTTTTCTCAACTAACTTTACCTTGACTTAGAACAGATCCATAAAAGCTGTTCATTTACAAAAGCTTGTGTAGTATTTCTTTTGATTCTAAATTTTGCTAGATTCACACCTAAACATGCATGGCACACATTAAAAAGCCAATTGAAAAAAATAAAGTGGAGGATTTGTTTGTGAGAGTATCTTGCTTCAGAAATACATGACCTTTGTGTAGTCTTCACATTAAAGTTCATTTTTAGTGAATTCTATGCCTGAGAAAGGCAAAACAGCAACACAACACAGCATCCTCTGTCACTACCTGATAGGTGATGCTTTGGACGTGCGCTTTTTCGTCTAGCTGCTTTCACACAGCTTGTTTTGGCTTTTATAGGACGTATCTCCCCACTATGTGCAAGGTTGTTTCTGGAAATACATTTTTAAAACTCAAGTCTGCCATGATTAATGTTGATAACTGGAATGGCACCAAGTGATTGCTCCTTTTTGTCTTTAGTCTTTTCCTTAAACTCTATTAAAAGGCAAAGCATAAATGTACAGCAACTTCCAGCCTTACTCTTCCCCCTGCCCCAACAATTCTTATGTCAATAAGATCTCTCTCTTTGCCTGTTCTGTGTGTCTGTGTGTTGTCATTCCCCCTCCTTATGGCCACCCTTACTTGAAGCTTACTCTGATCTTCTCATGTGGTAATGGCTTTTATGGGCTCAGCAGTTGCATTGCATTGAACAGAGGTGATCAAGTACAGTTCCTCTAAAAGCAGCTGGCTTGTTTGTTTGTTTCCAGTGTTCTTCCAGCAAAGCACTAAGTGGCCTGGCTCTTGGTGGTACTGCTAAGTATTCTTTACTGGAATTATGCTTTCAAGGCATCTGCACAATGCATTAAATACTTCTGCACAAATGGCGCAAGCGGTGATCATTTAGTATGGAGTGTTATTTCATCTGAGCTTGCCAATAATTTGATAGTAGTACCACTGGGCCAAAGTATGAAGCATGGTAGGGTGGAGCAGTAATAGTAGGAAATTGGGGCCAAATACCTGGCAGAGACACCAGCAGTTCTTTGAATCTGTGTGTTGAACAAAGGCACCTTGTGAACTTTACCCTAGAGTACTGCAGAGGTAGTACTTCCCCTGCTGTAAGGAAGCACTATCGTCGGTCAGCCCTTAGTCTCCATTAGGTGGCTGTAACTGCAGCGTATCAGCCCATGCTTGGTAGTTACCATGCCCCACTTCTGTGCGGTGCAAACCTCAGCTCCCTCCAGTGTCGGTGAGTCTGTACACTTCTTGTTTTGAAATAGCTCCTGATATACTCTAAACACCTTTTCCAGCTAGAGTTTTGCTAGTTGCCTTGCCATAGTGACTTAGCTGAAATAAATGGCTTACGTGGACTGTGAGTACACGCGTTTTATTGCTGCATGTTCTTAGTAATCAGTGTATTTTTATGAGCTCTTTTGGGAGCTTTCAGACCTATGTTGTGTAACAAGGAGCAGGACTTCTGTATGCAGAAATATTGGAAGCAGCATGATCAGATATTTAGGAAATGTTTATTTTACTCGAAAACGTGAATAGTGGCAATTAAGGTTGTACATAATTTTGAAGCTGTCATCTTCTGACTTCTGAGCACTGAAAATTTATGGGCACAGTGACCACGATTAGTAGTAAGCATTTTTACGAGTTTCACATCAGAGAAGACTGAATGTTGAGTGAAGAAATCCACAGAAGGAATCATCATTTTCCTGCATTTGAAACATGTTGACTTAATTAAAAAAACAAACAAAACCCTATTAACAACACTTAGTAAGGTCACAATCTAAAAGCCTTTGAGTGTCAAGGGAATGATCTTGAGTGTAAGATAATGAAAATTTAGGACTTCCTCTGTACATTGGGAGGGGCTGTCTTTGTGAACATAATTTCAGGGCAGTAACAATTCTTTGTACTTCCTAATGTTCATAGACTGTATTTGTCTTCATTGCTTACACATTTTGTATAAATTTTTGGCTAAGCAGCAGTTGAGCAGAAGCTAATAGCTTCTTTCAATTACAGTTTTTAAATCCGGTGCAAAATGCTGAGTGAAATGCATTTTTCAGAAAAGGAGTAACACCATCTGTAAATTAGCACTTCCTTCTGCTACCTAGAGTCAATGTCTAACTTAAACTGTATAAACTAAATGGAGAAAGTTTCCTAGATTGCTCTTACTTGACCTTTTCTTTGTCTGACACATGGTTTTGTTATTTTAAGTTTTGACTTGTTCAAATAAAAATAAACATTATTAAAATGCTCATACTCTTAATGCCATGTAAGCTGTGCCTCAGTTTTGTACTGCTAGCCATTTAAATAAAGATTCAGTATAGGGCAGGGAGGGGAATCAAAAAGGAGATGAACCTGAAACATATTAGCTGGAGTAGTTGTGAACATTTTTCAGATTAATTGACTTTAAAAAGGGAATCTTTCTAGATTTGTCTTCATCTCCCTTTCCTTTCTCCTTGCCTTCAGATCACTGATGATGGTGTCAAATTAGCCTGTAACAGTATGCCTTATTTTTATCTCTGTAAATTACATGAAGCTTAAGTCTAGGATAATAGTACGTTAAACACACCTGTTATTGCTGCCTCTGGTAAAACAGAATGTGGAAGTCCATCAGCTTCTTAGACTCTATTTGTCAGCCTGATGCATCTTTTCAATAGAACTTTCTCATTTTTTAAGAGAACAGACTTTTGTTTTGTACTTCAATTAATTCAGAAGAATTCCAGTGTCTTTGTAAAGTGAGCTTGTTTTGAATAGTACTTTAAAGGTAGGAAATTATTAACAAGGTTATTTATGTAATTTTCATCAGCACAAATGCACATAAGCCTTCTGCACATATTAATAAAGACTTTAAACCTTGACTAGACCTTTTGACTGATGCATTGTACACTTGGTTTTTTGTTCTGCGTCATACCTCATAGTGTAAATACATGCTGAAAGTGTGTGTTCAAATATTAAGCTTTGGTGCTACCTCAGGTTGCATTTTTAACTTTTACCTGCTTGCTGTTTTTGTAAAGGAGATGACCATTTAATTCTACATTTAGTATCTTCTGTTTACTCTATGGTGCTTTAACAATGAACAGAAAATGCTTTCTGGTCTTACCATTTTGGTATGCTGGCATCTGATCAGAGGTTTATGTCAAGATTTTAGCAAAGTTAGTACATGATTTGTAAAGATGTACCTGGAAATAGTTATTGACAAGACTGATGCAGAAAATTAAGATGACTGCCATTAAGTGCAGCCAGAAAATGAGACTTTTTGAGTCCTGTTTCCCCACCACTTACTGCAGTAGATCCTTATAGGCAACAGTCTTGACTTAACTCCACATGCCCTGGAGAGCTCTGTTCTTTGCAGTACTCTGCTTTCTTCATCACAGCTCATCGGTGTACCAGAGCCTTGTATGCAGGACACTGCCAGCTCCTTTGCGGTCTCCTGCTTGTTCATGTGTGTGAGAAGGAGAGTGTGCTCTGGCTAGTTTTGAACCAAGCACTTGGTGGTTGCTGGCTGAGTCTGAATACAAATAATCAAGTTCAGCTGACCTAACCTCAGAATTCTCTAATGTGGATTTCTCCTCTGGCTGCCTGTTTCTGTGAGATTTCCTCATCTGTGGGGCTGTCATACTCCCATGTTAATTTATTTGAGCTAGCTGTCTTTTTCCTGATGAAATGATAGTTAGTGGCCTGTTGAAAGCAACTGCATGTAGAGGAGGAGTGAAGGAGTTCACAGAGGAAAGGGAAGTTGCAACTAATGTCCTTTCTGCAATGTACAATGCTTAGATGGGAGAAACTGTCCTCCACTTCCACGGAACAAAGCAGCTTGATCTTTCATTGTGTTACTGGACGTCCCTCCTTGTGCTGGGTGGCAGTGTGCTCCTTTCTGGAGAGAGTCCTTGCTACAGATGGGGCCAGCGTCAGCAGCAAACAGAGAAGGAGAAGCAGTGGGCAGTGTAAAAACAGACTGCTTAGGAGTATTTGGGGCATGAAAACTGCTGAAGGGTTCAGACGGACTGAAGCACAAGGAACTGTTTATGTAGCTGGTTCGTGTGGTGGTTAGCAGCAGGTTGCTCAGTGCAGCTAGCAGGTGTGGACAGTTTTTGTTCCAAACGGGAGGACGGTGTGCTGTCCTGCTCTGTGCTGTCCTCACATGGAAGATTTTGTTGGCGAGTCCAACCCTATGTAACACAGGGGTGGTGAACAGATGAGCTGCTCGTGTGATGCTGTTCTTCTACCAATGCAGCTGTACCTACTTTGGTACTGTTGGATTTGTTGGTACTTTGCACTTACACAAATAGTTGCTTTGCACTTATAGAAATAGTTGCTTTGCTGTGGAGTAACAGCAGGGTTGCCTTTCTTGATTTTTAGTAAAATCTTTATTTGCACAATCTTATCAATATATAAAGGCAGAGAGAAATGAAAGAAAGTTTATACCAGAGTTGTTATAAACTTGTTAACTGGTTTGTAGGCCAAGCGATTCATGTAACTTCATATTGTATTTCCTTATGTTAAAACAAGTATGTAGATTTAATGATATTCAGTTGGACTAAGACATACTTACCCAGACAGCGTACCTCCAATTTTCTGTGCAGTCTTCTGTGCTCAAAGTCTTGGATTAGGATTGCCTCTTCTCTGAGAAGACCGGATGCTGTAAAGTCATGGCGCGGTCTGCTGACATTTGTGAATTGTGCAGCTAGCCAAATTTTGCTATCCAGTATCTCCAAAGCCATGTAGATCACAAGATTTCAGGCAGAATTGATTGAGGTAAAATTGGTGCATCGGTACTCAGATTTAAAAGAAAAAAATAGTCCTCCCCCCCAAATGTGTGCAAAATTTTCAAACTTATTTAAAAAAAATGCTGTTAAAGTATATTTTTAGTAATGGAGAGGTCCTGTGCGTTTTACTTTATAATTAGACCTGTTTAATGCCCCCTGAAACATGCTTGTAATCTGTTTTACCAGTAAATCAACAACTGTTACAAGAAATCAATAAAATGAAACTGTTTTATAGTAACTTCACTGTTTTGTACTGTTTGGCCTTGACTTTTAAGTTGGGCAGTGTGAGTTGTTTGCCTTCCTTTAAAAATGTTGAAACTGAATTTAATTTATTTTCATATGTTAATTTTATTGTCTTGGAGAGTTGCAATATTTTCTACATTTAGCTCATATTTTAAAATAATCTTACTATTGAATACTGTGTTCTAGGCATTGTCTACTCCTATCTATTTAAAATGAGTAAGAAAAAAAGGTGAATGTACAATGAAAATAGACCTAGCTTTTGCATAATTTGGATCCATGTGAAATTTTCAGCTTGAGAATGGATTCCTAACATCAACAATTTTCATACTGAATGAAAACTGGGATCAATTTATAGTTTGTGACACTTGTTTCTTAAAGTTAACTCGTGGCTGATGTATTTCAGAACAAAAATTGAAAATATTTTTAAAATCTCAAAAGATTTGGTTGCCTTCCAGTTTTAACTTGGGTACTGCATGAGGTCATAGTTACATGTTCTGAACTGTAGCTTTTTATTCCATGTTTTGCTTCCAAGGTGAGTTAGTACATGGTATGTTTAAATGCTTTAGGAGAACATGTGGTGCATCTCATAGTCTTCAGAAAAGAAATCAGGATTGTCTTTAATGTCCTCTGTTAAGCTTCACAGTGGGAGGTCTTTGTAAGATTTCTTTCTCCAAATAACAGAATATCCACCTCCAAAGTTAATGTACTTCAACAGAAAGTCACTGCTCTTCAGAACCCTAGGTAGGCTTGAACACTCCACCTTAAAAATAAATTATTGCTGAAAGTATATAGTAACATATAAAATCAACTTGTTATTGCAGATATTTGAAGGTTTAGAGTATAATAAATTAAATGAAAGGTCCATCTTAGAGATATGAAATATGACATGACCTCCAAATTGGAAGTTTTTATCTGACTGTTAGACTTTGGCAGTATTTGCCAATGGAAGGATCAGTCTAAACATGTATTTGGTGTCTTTTTATTGTGTGGGGGTTTTTTTACCTTTTTTTTTCCCCACTGTGTCTGTTATTGGCCAGTGCTGGTGAGACTATAATTGGCTAGATGGCATAAGGCAGATTGGTGGTGTAATCTATGACCAGGTAGAGGACAGCCTATTGCTAAGCTATAGAAAACTCTTTTCTTGTAGGAAGAAGTAAAATATTTCTAGAACAGGCGTAAATGAGAATATAAATTTTAAACGTTTTTCTGATTTTGCAGTTGTAGAGGCAGCGTATATAGAGGTGGGATAGGTGTGAACAGCTTTTTAGTTGCTTACACACTTGCTAACTTTGGTGAACTGTAGTCACATGCAGTGAAGCAGGTAATAATTTATATAGAAGGCAGCTATACTTTAGCTTCTTAGGAATCTAAAGATCAGAGCCAATATTGTATTGGGCAGCCTGTAAAGCCCCAGTCAGAATTATTTTATATATATTATTTTGAGAGCAAGTGGCATAATAGGCTATTAGTTTTCTGACTAGAGAAACTGTCCTTTCTTCTAAAATGTCACAGACATTGAAAGTGAAAATACTAATTTTACACAAAAATGTGTACACACTATCTCTAATGCAGCATTTGAAAGATTTCAGTCTTGGCTGTTTCTTTTATGCCACCAGGGGGCATGGAACTACAGTTTTTTTTTTTCCTTTCTAGTATCCCGTAATCTACATATTGATTTCCTGTTGTTCCCAGTTCATCTATGTTACAAGTTTCTAGTATTTGTCTTTAAAATGTTGAGATTCCAAGATGTTGGCCGTACATCTCAATTAGCTTAATCTGGATCTGTTGTCAAAATACATTTTTGTGTTTTGGGAAGCAATAACTGTTTGCCTGTGTTGCATGTTAAAGCCTGTTTTTATTTTCAGGATTTATCAATCTAAGCAAAAACCCAAAGCAGTGAGTCAGCAGTTTACACAGCCCAGAAAATAAGGGGACAAACTTAGCAACAGTTTAAAAAATACTGAAACATGTCTTCTGCAGAATTACAAAGAACTTCCATAAAGATAGAATTATAGGAATGACCACTTAGTAGAACCCAAAAGGCTGATGGATATCTCTTGGTAAGGGCTGTTTTTTTTATTCCTGCAGACTTCTCAAAGGGAACAGAATGTAAAAGTCACAATTTAGAAAGGAGGCTTAATCCTTTGCAAACTATAGCCTAACTACAGAAGTTGGAATTTGCCACTTAAAAGGAAAATGCAAAGACCCCAAGTGAATTTTTGTCAAAGGGGAAAAAAGTATCATATACAGATGTTGTGTCTAATATTATTCTGTATAACTTAGGAAATAGGGCATCAGTTCTAGGAAGAAGTTTAACTTGTCATTAAAATCAGAGGCCACAGAGTCTGCTGAATCAACATTATGTGTTGAATGTAATGGGTAAAATGTAAATGACTGAAGCTGCAGAAGGTTTTGTTGTAATGACAGATTCATGAAAAAAAGAATCATAGATTGTATATTTTGGGGCCTGACTTTAATAATAGGAAGTGACTGGCTTTTTGTTCTCCATCTTATTATTGTTAGGTTGAAGTCAGTCTGAGGCAAGAAAGAAAGAAATTATTTTTAAGACAAAATATCCGTAAAAACACGTTTAATAATCTGGCCTTTTGTGATTCTGTAAAAACGAACATATTCATGCCAGAAAAAAAAGCATACCTCAAATAATTTGGAAGGAGTGGCTACTACATGAGAGGGCAGTGGCATTTCCTGGTATCTTGTTCTGTCCATCTTGTATTCCAACAATACAGTGATTAGATGCTATTAAATTGCTTTGTGGTATCTGTCTGTCCTTCCAAGTTGCTTTGGGAGATACATTGACTTCTTTCAATTCACGTAGATGTTTTTCTATATCGTTCCTCTTGTGGTGCACACTAGAATCATATATAAAATCCTGTTGTTTGGCAACTGAATATGACCTTCTGACTAAGAGTAGTATCAGTCTGAGCTGTCTTTTATGGACAATCTTGATGTTTGTATTGGTCCGATTACACACTATGATCAGGCTGTTAAGGGATCTTTTACTCTCCTTTAAGTGCTTTTGTTAATTTCTCTCTAAATTTCACTGAAAATAAGAAACTCAGTATTTATTGAAATAGTATTTTGCATGTGCAGGGGAAACCTAAAATGTATACATCCTGTTAATCCCATCATGATGTGACTGCCTTCTAAAAAAGGCTTTCTCTTTGGTATTCTGATGTGATGATAAATGAAAAGATCATATGTTTTCAAATCTGTGAAAGACATGAGAAAAGTTGAAGTTGGCATGATTGGTACTTGAAACAGTGTGACCTTTTAAGAATATCTTTGTATCACTGGTTCAATCTTGTGCTGCAAATGAAAGTTCATAGTGGAAAATGTAACTTTTGCTCTTTTCTCTTATTCTGAAAAGAGAAGGTTTCATATGTTGGTTCAATTTTATTAGTTTGTCTTTACATAAAATACAGAATGAAGATTTATTTGATGTTTTTTGTGTGATTATGTTCTATTGTGAAATTGACTTTAAAATTCTATCAAGAATTTGTCTGAGAAATAATTAAACTTTTCTTTTTTTACAGGGTCAGCTTTCAATACTGCAAGAAAAAATAGATCATTTAGAACGCTTGTTAGCAGAAAATAATGAGATTATTTCAAACATACGAGATTCTGTGATCAATCTGAGTGAATCAGTAAAGGATGGTCAAAAAAATCCAGAGGCTATAAACTTCAGTCAAGGATCTGTCTCTGAGCTCTTTCCTTCTGCTTCAGTCTTGCTTGCAGTTGATTCTGAGGATTGTTTGTTTGCTTCAAAAAGTGGAAGTCATGGTTCAGGTGTCCAGGTAAGCAAGTATGTCTTTCTCCTTTATGCTGCTGGACTACTAGCTGCCATTACCTTTTAATTCTGAAAATTACTGGTAAAGACTTGATACTGAGCTCCTAATCTAAGACCTAATAGAATTGTTCAAGTGACTTGTGTTTACCAGGTATTATGAAACTGCTCATTTTTCCCTTTTTTAAACTCCAGAAATTGAATAGTGATTATGAACAGCCAACATTTCAGAAAGTTTAAAAGTTCTTAAAAAAAAAACCCAAACAAAAAAGAGTGATTATACTCAGATTATTGTCCAGTACTATCAGAAAGTCTTTGGAAAGAATTTGTCTGAGAGCCTTGTTCAGTTTCCAGAAATTGCTCTAAAATTTGTGACAAATAAACTGGAAATAGTGGGTAGTCTTGTTTTAAATAGGGTTTACATTTTAGAGGTATGTGTGCAGATGGGTCTTGATGGGGAGGTGAAGAATGTTCCAGAAGTAATAATTTAAAAAAAATCTCAGGTACTGTGTTCTCTCCGGAATGCTACTTCTGTATTTCAGCATTCTTGTGTGTCTCCAGTTTGTATAAGCACTTTAATCAGAAAGGAGGAACATATACCATGTTGACTGGTTGACATGAACTGGGGAGGCTGAAGTTTGTAAAGTCACTTCAAGTTGAATTTATTTTGCTTTCTGGTGATGCTTGTGAGTTTGTGGACTCTTACATATTCAGTTTTAATGGAGTGTTTCAGGAGTGCTGAGAATACAGTGTGAAGTTTGTGATCTGTACTGTTTTTGGGAGTCATGTGGGAGTACTATAAATATTCATAGTACTCTAAAGCAAAGATTAAATTTTGAGGTCCAGCTTTCTTATTCCAAATGTGAAAGTATTTCTATTGCAGGAGAAAGACTTAAGATGAATAAGTGCACATATTAGAACAATTGTAACCTCTGATGTATCATTCATAATGCCTTTAAGCTCTTCAGGGTTAGGTACCACTTTAATATGTCTTTTACAGAGAAAGTAGGTTTTTTTTTTGAAGGCACTATCTGCCTTGTTCACAATTCTAATATACATTAAGACTTCTGTGCAAGAAAGTAAAGCATGTGGTCCTATGATTACATGTTTTCCAGTCACTGGATTGTTAACAGGTTATTCCTTGTACAGTCTGTTACCATATAAAGTGATGTGCTTTTTTAGGTGCATTAGAAATAAATCATAGTAAATGTGAATTGTGAATTTTGAGGTAAAATTTTTGATGCTTAAAAGTTTTTTGAGACTTAAAGTCTTGGACATGTTAACCTGTTATGAATGGAAGGTAAAACGTGTTTGCTTAAACTGTTATCATGTTTTGCTTCACATTTGCAGAATGTCAGAACACGTAACTACGATCAGCTAATGTACCTACCTGATGGTAGGCTGTAGTGGTGAAACTGCTTTTTCATAGTTTACTTTTAAGGTTATATGCATGTACTTAAGTAACAAATGTAGCAGGTAATATTCTTCATGCTGTTCCCCTACTCACACTTTCTTGTCTTGCATTGCACAGGGAGGGAAGGCTCTAATGTTCTTCGTGTCATTGCATTAGTACCTTGTGCTCAGCAGGTTATCCACCATCATCATTAAGTCACTTTAATACTGCTTCTGTATACAGCCTCTCATCCTACAAGTCTCACCCGCATTTCAGTTATGGAATCTAAGACCTTAACTTTAGCAGAATTCTTGTAACACCACATTAATGAGCTGATCTAAATTACTATATTTGAATACAGTTTTACTACTTAATACTTTGCCAGGCATGATGTATTCTGC
The DNA here is from genome assembly GCF_000687285.1 of Phaethon lepturus. Classification (NCBI taxonomy): domain Eukaryota; kingdom Metazoa; phylum Chordata; class Aves; order Phaethontiformes; family Phaethontidae; genus Phaethon; species Phaethon lepturus. Next base: position 14,089 of record NW_010516695.1, read on the forward strand.
AAGCTCAGTTAATTTATTTTCTTCTCAATTTTTTTTTTTGTTTTTGTAAAGACTTGAGAAATTCTGAGTAGGTTAATTGGACCATTTTTTTTTAATTTAATTTAATTTTATTTTAAATTCTGAAAACCAGCCTGTTAAGTGCTAACTACCTGCTGTTCATAAACATTACCTTAAACCTCCAAGTTTGGACCTTACTTTTTTCATGATTGTCTTTTAATGGGTGTATGAGAATGAAGTGAGAGACTAGAAAGAAGTAAGAGCTAGTATAAGTGAGACATAGCGTTTGGATAAAAATCACTTTCGAGAATGAAGGCAAAAGAGGCTTCACTGAATAAATTATGGGAGTTCATTATAGTCTGATGTAATGGACAAACCATTATATGAATGCATTCAAATAGAGATTAAAAACCTTTGTGATATTTCAGTCAGAAATATTACCAGGACTTGCTACTCAGAGATGTATTTTCTTTCCTTAAATCGGACTAAACAAGTTACTAATGACATGAAATCCAAAAGATTCTTGGATAGGATAGCAAAAGGATTTTTTTCATGGAGGAATTCTAAATGAAGAAATTGTATACTTTGTTCCTTGTGGTGTTTGTAAGTAGGTAGAAAATTGTAATAGAGCTGGCCACTGAAAATAGCACTGAATTGATGTAATTCAAATAAAATAGAAGACTAATGTACACTTTTTTCAAAAGATAAAAATGGAGCTAGGTAATAAAGCCAAAAAAATTAAGAACTCTGCATTAAATATCACAGAATCACTAGGTTGGAAAGGA
>NW_010516696.1:0-4412 GCF_000687285.1 Phaethon lepturus
CCTTTCCAACCTAGTGATTCTGTGATTCTAGCTTTACTGTTCTAGTTACCTTGATCATGGGAATGTAAATATTAAAATAATGAATACAGTCAGGCAGCTAGACATTTGAAGGATAAAATTGCTATGTAATCTTGTTTGAGGCTGCCCTAAGTTTGATGGCAACAGGAATTTTCCCAGCACATAACAACATGTTACCAATTATTAATACCAGCATCACTCCACAGGGTTTAACAAAAGACCCGGTGGGTCTATTCATTTAAACGTTGTTCATTTGGACATCCTGCATCTCTCTGTTTAAAGTGCTCTTTTTATCCTGTGGTGAGCTGCACATATGTTTAATAAGCATCAGTATGTGTCCATTGCTCCAGCTGGCTTCATTATGAATTCATGATTGTTAGGCTGGGCAATTTAGGAAGATGGCAGGCTATTCTGAGTCTGCCTCAGCTTTTGTAACATGTCAGGCATTTGCTGAAGACAGAGCTATTTCGTACTCTTTTCTAGCTGACTAAATTGCGTAACTACGTAGGAAATGGTTGCAGGAGTTTTCTGTAGTCCAGTCATGAAGCTGACCTGTAAGTCTTTGAAGCAACAGCATGAAGAGTTGAAGGGAGTCAGATTGTTCCCTCTACTTATGCATTCAAATATTACATCATGTTACATGCAACAGATACCATCAACAATAGGTATTATGCTGGATCTTCTTCATTACTCCTGTATCCTAACACTTATGGACCTTTCCCTCCTGCCATATTTCACCCGCGCAACAACTTCCAGTGAAATCGTCACTAACATATGCAGCTTTCCCCCTAACAATGATAGTTACTGGAACAAGATATATCATTCTCACCTCAGAAATGCAGACAAACCCACGATTCAGTCAGATTCCACTACTCCAGGGAAAATACACTGTGAACTTTCCCAGTCTTAATGTAAACTCCTACTGCCACTAAACCAGGGACATTCAGCACGACACTGCCCGCTCCAGTCACGTGTATCAGGAAGAAGCTTCTATCACAGCAGTAATGGATCATATCCAGCTGTGATAAACTCAGACATTTATTAGTCACAGGTGACAAGTGAATTCTGAACATCTCACCTCCATCTTCACAATCTTCAGGAGCTTTGGCTTTCTTACAGAGTCGTGGATCAAGCCATGTGGTCGTCTTGGTGTTATGACTGTGGAGCAGAACATACCCCATTAGATGAAAAGAATTCCCTCAAACTGAAGAAACTTAGCTTTACTTTAGCTTTTAAATATTTACTACCATGCGCAAACTGTAGCCTTTATATATTGCAACCTTTATTTGTGCCTCAATCACATCATAAAATGCTAAAAAAAAGTCAACAACGATGCTCAGAGGTACCAACAGCCTAGAGACTCCTCAGGGCAGATATGAAATGTTAGAGGTACAAACACTCTCCCCTGACCCCAAGAGCTCATGTGGGAATATCAGCTGTTTCTACCTGAAAAGAAACAACGTTTTTAGCATCTTCTTATACTTAACTGTCAGGAAGTTTTTGTTTCCTTTAGAAATTAATAAAGAAGACTGTTTCACATGTGCACGTATGAGCTGCTTTCCTACCCTGGGCTTTAATCTGTGCTATTTGTATTTTTAAATGCACATTCCCAGCCATGGAAGCAAAGAAAGAATAAACAAGCTCTCGGATTTCAGAGAAATTTGACATAGTGAAGGTTTATATGATGTTATACCTCACCTAGCAATACCCACACAGCTTTGTATTTTGTGAGATACAAAACTCATATTACAAACGAACTGACTTTACATGTGGAACCACAAGGCTTTCCTGCGTGATGGCAATCATACCAAGTATGCAGCATAGATGACTATCAGTAGGAATATATTAAATTTCATACAGAAATAGCAGCAGTGAGAGCAGAAGAGAGGTGTAAGAGCAGCAGGCAGTTTCCTAGACTGCAGCTCGTCAGCACTTCTCTCCTCCGAAGGGCACAACAACCCCTCCGGGCTGTCGGTCTACTTACTCAATGAAGTAGATCATGCCAGTGTCAGTGTAGGCCATCTCCCAGTTCTTGGGCAGCGGTTCCAGGGTTTCATCCCTCGACAAGTAATTTCTGAAGTCCATGGAGCTGCTTGTCTGGTTGTAGCTGGGAACAGGTTTCATCCAGTCAGGAGAATCTGAATGTTTTTCTTTGTTTTCTGCAGTTGTTCAGGGAAAGTGTTACTATTTGTCAGATGTTTATGTTGTTTCTCACAAAGAACCACCCTCTTAATCTGGCTACGAGTGGATGTCAAACACATCCCTGTATGTGATGTGCATTTTTCCACTTTTTTTTCAGCTGTGAACTTTGAAAAGCTGACATGAAAACACTGAACTCTGCTCTTCCCCTGCCAAACAGAATTAACCTTGTATTATGTGTCTGAGCCCACGATGAAAAATCAACACTGGCAGAAATCCAAGTTGAATACACTTTGTTGCCATTCCTACATAGAAAACAGCGTTTGTAATGCCATCAAAAAAACCCCCAAATCCTACTAATACTCCTCAAAGCACCAGAATGAAACTTAGAGAAACCCAAACTGCCAATAAAACAAGTAACACCCTCCTGCAAACCACAGCAAGAAAAAGCTCCCAAAAATCCCTGCAGAAAACTTTAAATGCGAGCCTCCACCCTTCAGTCCCGAGGTTATGCTCAGCATCCTCTGTCACATGACAATGTCCGTGACTTTCACCTCCAGCCCGGCCACTGGGCCACTCTGTGCCATTGTGTTGCCAGCCCCAAAGCTTGCAAGGTTAGGTCAGGTCTGGTCAATACAAGTCTGTCTTACACACACACAGGATCATCTGCAAATGCCATGTGACGGTTTTTCTCCGCCATCAGTTCTTCCCCCTCGAGATGAGTAACCATGACAGTGAAAGGAAAAGGGCATCCTGCCAACCTTTCAACCATCTGACTGGACACTGGTCCAGCCTCAACACACTCTGCTTTATTTCTCTCCACAAACTCCCCTTTAGGCAGTTTCAGGTTGTGCAATAGTTCCCTTAACCAAAATAATCTAAAAATTTTACAGTATGAGCTAGTGTTGCCCCTTAAACCAATTGTTTCATTAAAATCTCATGCATACAAATCGAGTAATCTCCTCAAAAATAAACAGTAACATTTACAGGGTATGAATTATACTCTGCAAAGGATTCCGTTATTTGAAGAGTGGATAAATTTTTCCTTCCTCCTCATGTAACTGGCCAATACCCAGCACTACATGTTCTCTACTGAGCAGTGCATTTTATGATGAAATTGCACATCTGGCTGGGAGAACAGCTGTTTCTTTTTAAAAGATCATTTCAAAATCAAGTAAAAACACCAGTCTGAATAGAAAACTGCCTTCAAACTTCACCAAAACTAAGGAAGCAGTTCAAGCAAGCATGAACGTAATTTGTATACTTCTTATCCATTCATACAATACTTCAGGGAATTTCTCCCCTTGTCAACCAACCTATCCCTCCGCTGCCATTAACTGCTTCCTTTTCCTCCTCCTCCTCCTCTTCAGGGAGAGAACTGTCCATTCTTTGCATTTTGCTGACGGATGTGGTTCTCTTCCTCTGTGATTCAGTATCAAAATCATTGTCAAAAAGAACTTGATCCACTGGATCAGGCTGAAAGGGGCTGGGCTCTGCTGGAGGCTTCGGAGTACCGTAAAAATTACCTGACAATGAGACAGAAATGAAGATCACTAGAGCATTGATACTTGCTGAAAGTACTGGCAGTGAACGTTTTATTGCCCATGTGACATGTTTTTAATGAAAGACCTGAACTGTAACTTAACTTCTTAAAGAAGACATCAGCACTATCAAAACCCAATCAACAGTCAAAACCTATTTATTCCTACGTTGTCTGTTTGCCAGTGATGTTATTGGGCATCAGAAAACAATAGTTTTCATTCAAAATTTCTATCCTGCCACATGTTTTCAAAGAAAAAGATGGATTTGTTACTTTGCCTAGAATTCACTAATGCTCCATAAAGAGACTTGGGGAACAGTCTGAGAGAAGCAAAGCAGTGAAAATCAATTGATTTTACTCTGTATACTGTTTAACTGATTAACAGAGTAATATTCAGCAACAGAAACAAACTAAAGTCAAAACGCAAATTAATTTTGTGCAGAAACATAAACTCTATTTACATAAAATCAGTTACAAATAATTGATTTTAAAACGACAGTCCTACAATTTTCTACTGATAATACACTTGCTAAACAAAGCCATTAATATAGCTTCATCTAAAAATGATTTGTACTTGAGAAAAATGAGCAGATTTTTACTTCAATATTTTAATCTGTTATTTTCTGGAGAAGAATTTTGCCAACTGACCGCTCTGCTGACTGCTCATATGATTTTTATTAGGGAATTGAGCACACAGCAAGAGCTTCCCAGAATT
>NW_010516696.1:4443-11829 GCF_000687285.1 Phaethon lepturus
GTAACATTTGGTGGCTGGATATGGTTTTGACCATGTTAAAAACAAACAAAAAAAAAAAGAAACCCTTCTGAAAATATCAGTGAGGGCAAGGCTGAAAGTGGTGACAGACAGATAAATGGGAGCTAAGGAAAAAAAAAAGTGCTAGTTTAGTTTAAATTTGCTTAGGGGATTTCCACAGACAGGACAATGTTAACAGCATGAGATGTAAAACAGGGAGGTACAGAGCCTTTCACAGAATTTTCTACTTTGGACGCTTTCTTTTTCTTCCCTTTTTTTTTTTTTTTGGAGTGGGGTGAATCAATCAAATTCATTCAAGTGCCAGTAAAACGACCACCTACCAAAGGAGTCTTCTAGATGCACGCTTAAAGTTGCTAGAATCAAATATATGTTAAACATATGTAAAAATCAGGCAGGTTTATAATCTGGTGAATTCCGTTCAGCATCAGTGAAAGCTGCTCCGCATTTCTGAAAATTCGGCTGTTGGTTAGCTGACTGCAAGCACGACAATATATTTGAAAAAAATCTAGTCAGATCGTATTTCAGGTTTTATAAGCTTAAGATACAAAAAGCAACATGAGATGTTTGCAATTTGTTCTGTTCACGGTATCAAGAGATAAGTCATTCAATAGGAAAAAGCAGCTGAAGCCAGGCAATCTTTACTCGAAACCCACCTGCAACCAGGGCACACTCCACGGGAGTGCAAGACATCCCAGGGCTGAGCCAGTCAAACTGGTCTCTCCTCCCTCTCACCTTAAACAAAGCTGGGTTTCGCTCTGTCCCCCCACCCCAGAGTACAAGGATGTGAGGAACCTTAAAAGTTCTCTCTGACTGCCATCAAACCTTTTAAAACAAAGCAAAGCAAACAAAAGCCCATCACACGGTGGCAGCACCATGACTCCTCTGGATAATAAATTCCTGATGGTTCACTACCTTCATTACAATGTTTTTCCCCATCACATTTAACAAAAACAGTGTTGCTACAGATTTGGACAATCTGATCTAGCGCTGTTCAAATTTTCATTGCAAAATACTATTTTTTCCCCTGCTGTATCAGAATTTCCCTTGCCTTCTGTCTCCTTCTGATGTGCACCTCTGAGAAGAACATGGCTTCATTCTCAAAGGTTTAAACAAAATTGACTATGAACTTGGTTCAAACAAAATTCTACCAAGCATAGACAAACATTTTCAGAATGTTTCCTCAAAAATGCAGTAGGGAAAATAATCGGATTGCATTAAGAGGACAAGTTGTGATTTACTGAAGAGCTTCAAAGCAAGACCACTATTCCTCTTCATGGGTACTCCAAAAATAGATTTACTATTGCTGCTCTACTAGTATAATGACCATCAATGGGCAGGAAAAGTGGCACCTCCTGGGTATAAGGAACTACGCTTAGACCAAGATACTAGACATGAGTACTGGGTACTTATTCCCATTCCATTAAAGGTCATCAACATACCATCATATGTTCCGCTTTCTAGCAAGGCTCCACTTTCTTCCAGTGCTTTAAACTGCTCAACAGGAATGAAATTATAGTCTACCCCAGGGACCTCCCCATCTCTGGGAGCCCTTGTAGTGCCTGAAAAGACAGAGAAAACACTCTTGTAAGATACCTAAGTGTTGCCTGGTTACCAAATGCTGCCTGCTGTACAATTCAGTAAAAACAATACATTTTTGAATTTTTATACAATGATGATGTCACTCCAGTAAGACAAGAGTTAGAACACTGGCAAGCAAGTGGACAATAATGTATAAAAACTAGGCCAGTAAGTTACATAGGAATGACAGTTCTGGTATTGAGGAAGGAGGAGAAAAAAAGCTGGGTGAGGTGGTAATTAGAGAGAATTCTTTCTTATGCTCAGCAAAGTGAAAACTTATTCTGGGGAAGGTGGCAATGTCTGGGCCAGGCAATAGCAGTCTGGGATTTCAGGGAGCTATTTAAGAGCTGTGGTATTTTAACACAGCTCTAAGGGTGCTTAATCTCTCCGCTGTTTCCACCAGTAGCAACTCACTTACTTGTAATGAGGTCAGCATGACTAAGCACATTTGATTTTTGGGTCACCAAACCCATAACTGGGCAGAAACCCTATTTTTTAATCTTACAATTCAGAGTGTAATTCCTCTATACTCCAAACCCTAGCTATAGGTAAGCTTTTTCAGAGTCATCAGTAAACTGCTGTGTTAATGAAGAAGTTCTCAAAGTGTCATGTCTATAAATACAGGCCTCCCATAGCTATAACAACTTAATTAAAGCTCTCCTGGAAAGGACTCCACTGATTCATTATTGCCTACAACCTAATAGCATTTTAAAGGCATATGTCAATTTTTTCAGGCAGCAGCATGAACAAGAGCATTTCACTATCATTATCTTTTAAGAAAGTCACAAACTTTTGGGCACGCTCAATATGATAATGATGAACTGAAAACTGAGATTGAGAATGGAATTCCTGTAGTTACAAGAACTTCTCAGTTTTTAGTGCACTGAATATTTAAATACAATTGGTGATGAGTCTTTTTAATCAGTGAACCTTTGAGATAAGGTAAAGAATGATCTTGTGATAATTAAGAAATGAAATGGCACAGAAGGGTGAGAAGCAATGAGAGGATATTTGACAGCTGTCAGAGCATCCTGTAGCTTGAACAGTGCTTTCTACAAACATCCATTTGTGGGAGCAGTAACCTTTAGGCACCTCGCTAAAGGCAAGTTAACACCTGTGTTGCTTGGACTGAGAGATGCTAGCAGACGCTCTGAGCAGAAGGGCTGGTGGAACTGATGAGATAGGTCCATCCAGATTCTCATACTAATTAATTCTTGCTGTGACACTAAAGTTTGCCCATGCACTGCTGCTTCATCTTCTTCTTGGGCCACAGATTAGTTCTCCCTCTTGCCACCACTTCCTTGTACTGGCCGTCTCAGGATAAACGAACAACATTTACCCTGCATCTTCTGTCATTGCAACTCTTTCTGCATATAATCCCTCCTGCAACTCTCCTTCCAGCTGCGCTACTCTGCCTCATGCATGTGACCCTCTGAGGTCCCAGTTTCCTCTTTGCGCAAAAGACAGTAAGTTGACAAAAATCAGGACGTTTGCACTGTTTGATCATGCTGAGGAAGGTTTATTTCCCATGGTGGCTGTGGCTATTCTAACAACAACCACTGACAAACTTCTGCTGAGTAAAATACAGATATTCCTGAAATACTCTGAGCTTTGAATGCTGAAGTTTTTGCTATTTTATCAGTCCATACTAGTCATACCTTTTCATTGCAACTTAAGATATGAAAATACTCTATCAAAGCCATTTACAGAAGTTCCTGCTGCAAGGTAAAACTATAAACCAGCTTAGGAGAGAAGGCATTTAAAGTTCTCAAACTGCGTGATGGTTAGCAGGCACAGATCAAATGAGGATGATCTTTACATACTTACAAGGGATGGTTCTCAAGTAGAGATTGTCTCTGATCACTTGCTGGAGTTTATGGTCTATCGAGCCCTTCTGGAACTGAAGGCTCAAGTAGTGGCGCAAGTCTTTGTTGATGACTTTTCCTTAAAACACAACAAAGAAGAACAACTTGTAAAAATTAAGCAGGATCTTGCAACAAGAATGGCATTTCACTCTAGAAACGTTTCAAAAAAAAAAAAAAAAAAAGAAAGCAGCAGAAAGGGTTGGATTGTTTTAAATGCCACAACCTGAACGGAAAAGCCATTCTATGCTATCAAAGCCTGACTCTCTGCTGGCGTAAATTGGCATGGTGATGTTAAGCAGAGCTGAGCAACAATCATCCAACCTCAGTATCTCCCAAGCAAGACAGTGACAACATTCTAGAATTGTTTGGAAATCAATGAAAAGTATAAAAATACAAAATCTATTACCAAAATTAAAAGCCTCCACAGACAGGAAACTGCTTCAAAATATAGTGATAATACTTTCTATTCAATTTACACCTTCTGGCTAGGCACCTCAGTATTTTGTCACCTGGAAATCTGCATTCTTGGTATTATAAGAAGAAAATATTTGCTTTTTAAAAACACTGCACGATAGAAGAGGATTTTTTTTTTTTTACAATTATTCCTTTACAATATTTGTCAGGTATCGTTAGCAAATCTGTCATATCACTAGATAACCGTGGCCCCCTCAGCACAGGAATAACTGAGCTCTTGTATTACTCTTTCATCCTTCTGACAGAAGACTGTTTTGTACCCTGTCATCTTCCCAGAAAGCATATTGAATATGGTTCAGTGACCTTGATAAATTTAATTTACGTACTACAGCAGAACACTCGGGGCTTTAAAGAAAGAGACTCTTAGTCTTTGTCTTCAAAACCCAGTCTAGGAGATGGCCAGGAGCAGGAGTACACTGGTGTATCGCAACAGCGGGAACAAAAGCTGGAATAGACAACTGCTCCTTTTAAGTTACATCAGCAACAGGTTATGAAATGTATAAACCTGCTGTAGGAGTGATTCTGACAGGAGCCTCTGAAGCCTGCTGAGACCAGCTGCTGAAGAGACCACCTCAAAAGGCCCCACAATGAAATGGCGCACAGACCCACATCAGTCTTAATACAAAGCTCACATACAGCTTAAACAGAGATTACTGTACTTACATGAGATGTCAAATTTGGAAAAAAAAACCAACAAACCAAAACCGCCAGAACCCAAAAAATCCTTCCACCACCACTAACCAAGGTTTTCCCAACCATGTGTCACTGCTGTAAAGTCGGTTGGACATTTTGGTTTAGGGAAGTTTATGCTTTCCCTTCCCTTTTTGCCAAGTTAAGGGCAGATACACCTTATACAAGTGTCTCAAACACGACCTCGGCTACCACCATTCATTAACGGCAAACCATATTTCAATTTGCACCCTTTTCCCTCCAAGCAAAACAATGGCATGCTGGAAAGTATTTAAAGTTGAAACCAAGGTTACCTATCAGCCCTCTCTTCACAGAGGTCTGTGCTGTCCATAATTAACCAAAACCCAAACAAAACCACCCTACACCCCCAAGCTAACAAAGCAGCAGCTTTCCCCCCCCCCAACACAGGCAGCACAGCCAGAGCTTAAAGTGAGCCCTGAGCTCTGAATTAAGTCCACTTCTCACCCTCCTTTAACACTGTCATTTATTTTAAAATTACATCCAGAAACACAAAAAGCATTCTACAGCATTGAGATGACACCACAGTGTCATCCTCACGGCGTTCCAGGAGCTATACCAGTGATACAGTAATTCCCACTAACGTGGGTGGGGTGAGCAGCATCCCCCAATGCCTGACTCCTTCCCAAACACAAAACTCGCAGTAACTCTGCAGCGCTCCCCTGGGTCCGACGCTCTCTGTTGTTATGACAGCGAGCCCCCAGCTCAATTCCCTATTTTGCCAGCATGAGCTGTTTTTTATAAAATTTTGGATTTGCTTTGTGCAGCATAATGAGCAAAACATGTCATAGAAATAGAAACAAATGGTGTAATCTCTAGCAAGAAAAATATTTTCCATTTGTTACTTACAAACCACTTTATTGTTTGTAGACAAGATGGTTTCTCAACATTAAAAAATGTTTCACCACTAAAATGGTCCATCCATCTCCCTGTCAGATCTATAGCACTGCACTTTAACAATACTAACATATTTCACTTAGGCAGATCAATACACGCGCATCTCAGGCAGATGAATCTGGTCGTTAGCTATGTTCAGAGCGTTGCACGTCGGAAAAACGTGGCAAGAGGTGAAAATCTGTACTGGATGTAGAATTACGGATGCTTTATTTGTTCACAGATCTTACCCTCTTCATGTTTTAAAAGCTCATAAACCCTTTTCAGTAAATATCAACTCAGCCCAAAAACAGGTAAAAGCAAAGCTGCTACTAAGGATATGCCAACAGTGAGGGGTTAATCTTAACATTAAGACCTTAAAGATTGGACTATACTCTGAGACAACTAAATTGAAGATTGAAAGGATTGCCTGGGGAAAACAGAAGAAAAATCGAAGAAAATAGTAGGCAGAGAGAAAATGACAGAAAGTCACATAGAGAATGGTGTGCATGAGAAAGCAGACAAATAAAGTAATAGTAAGGATGCTTTAGGCAACCTCCAGAGCTTGTTCTTACGCAAAAGCCAGGTATTTCCCCCTTCAGGAACTGAACATGCTCCTTTACATTGTTTCATGCTGGCTTTTAGGAGAACCTCAGGTATCAGACTCTCCGAAATGACCTAATAAATGTCAGTTTGGTGTTTGTTGTCCTGCTGAGCTGTCTCTGAAGGATGACACACACAACACAGGGACCAGTCAAGAGGAATAATGCCCTTTATACCATTCAGGTTCTGCAAGATAAACGGGCACAAGACTCTTGTTTTCAGTTTTAATTTAAATTAACCACAAAGGAACTATTAAAAGAGGATATACACACTTCTGTGACTGCAGAAGAAAAAATGGCTTGAGTACCACTGCAGCAAAATACAATACTGTGGAGGACAGAGGCAAGTATGAGTGACAGAGACATTGTGAAAAACGGTGGCAGTGGCTTTCATTTCTGTTGTCACACCATGAAAGGCAACAGTAAAGTTGCCTTTGCTGCTGTACCGAAGTAGGACGAAGGCAGCTATTTATGCATCCAACCTGCCATGGAAACACCAAAGTATCCCAACTGCAATTACAAACAGATGAGTATTGCCATGGTGCTACTAGAACTCAACACAAAGAAGTCAACTCCTAAATTAGCAATGTTGGCAAAACAGCAAAGCTCAAAGTTGAAATATGCAAATAAATTTTAAGAATGCGATCTGTGAAGATTTTATGTTGCTGCCCAGTAATAAGTCACAGCAAAGTAACGTCCCAAGTACGTCTGGCTAACGCTGTTAGTACACGGACATCTGCGACATCTCCCATAAACCACTCTGAAGACCACATGGAAATTCTCCATTTCATTTTGATGCACATTTTTTGCAGACAGACATAGGTGACAACTTTCTTGAGGTAGGGCACATGGGATCCCCTGCACTATGCAGAGAGCTATACTCTGAATGTCAACACCTCCTAGAACAGTGGCATCTACAAGTAAGACGCAGCAATGCTGATGGGTGAATGAATGAGCACACGGCATTTTTCTTTCAAACTTTCCAAAAAATGCTGTACTGTTAATTATAAAAGCAATTTTCCAAAGCAGCGGTTTATTAAAAGCATGCTACGTTCCTATTAAACTATATAATTCATTACTAGGGCTTACACTTTCCCTGGAGCACTTAGCACAAAAGCATATTTTAAGGGAACAGACAGGAAAACAGAACTGCACTCCCTCACGCTTGGGGCAAGTTCTTAAAAAGCCTGTCTGCGGTCCCGCTGTGTTCCGCTGGCGACCTGACGGGAAAAGCGAGCCCCGGGAGCTCACAGCAGGCAGGGCGCCAG
>NW_010516697.1:0-17482 GCF_000687285.1 Phaethon lepturus
TATATATATGATCACAGTGCTTCCAATATGGCCTGAGACAGAAAGCTGCCCATTTCTTCTCAGAGGAAGACAAAGACATAGAAACTTGTAACTCAGATCAGTTAAGGCACATCATATGCAACAGTCCCGTAACCAAACGGTTAGTCAAGCAAAGCTTCGATAGTCATTGTTCATGAGTAAACGGGGAATTAGTAAGATAGAGGTAGTACTAACAGCACGAGTTACTATGCAAGTTAGAGGGTTGGTTATGCGCATTTGTATAACAACCTAATTCCCTGAATCCAGATACATATTTTTCAGGATAATTTGGGTCATAAATTTAATCTTTCATTTCAGTGGGAAAAAAACTGTATGTCTCCTATCTCTAGGGTGCAAAACTGCAGCTTGATGACATGGACAGACAAATTGAGATGCCTTTTTCCACAAGATCAGAGTAACTTCTGTTTTGCAAAAGCAGGGAAAGGAACAACTGCAGATATGTAACTGTTTCTCTCTCCTCCAACAGCATTAATTGCCCTGTCAAGGCAAACCACAACCCCACTTCCCAAGAGTCAAGAGCCTCAGTACTGTCCACCAGCCAGCCGTGGCTTTACCTTCCAAATGGTTTCACCATGACTTCCTCTAGGTATAAACTAGGGACACGTTTAGCTATTAAAGTATTTTGAGTATGTTTGGGTTTATTCTTTGGTTTTCCTAGAGTTGTCACAGAACTTTAAGATAGCACTGCACTAGGAAAACAGGAAAGCCTGCCGCAGATTTTAAGGCCAACATAAATGTAATCAAGACTGGGTGGAAGTTTCTGATTTAAAAAGAAAAACATTTAATCACAGATGAAAACAAGAATAGAGTTACCTCTCTAACAAAGTGCAGAAACAGCAAAACACATTTATTTTTCCATTTATTGGCACTTATTTGAAAAATAGCATAAATATTCAACAGAGAAGAGACAAGTTGACCCACACGCAACTGTTAAACCCCTCTACTGATGCATCTTTTAAAAGAGATTGGAAGAGACACCAGGAGGTTCATTCTTAAGAAATAAGCAAGATTAAAAAAAAAAGTCCTGCCCTCACCACAAAAGTGAACGCACAGCAACTCTTTGGCACATATGTGAAATTGTGAAATGAAACTATGCCGTATTAGAGAGAGAGCAAACAGACATTAAACACAAGCTTGTCCATCTGCCGCAGGGATGAAGGGCAGCATGAATTTAAAAAGGAACTGCAATCAGGAAGTTTACTATTACAATAATTTAAGAGGAATGAAATCAGAAGTAAACCATTTCATATCTCACTTGAACCAAGTAAAACTATTAAATACATTCTAGTTTCTTTCTAGAACAAGGACATGCGGAAACTGGTCATTGGTCCTCAGGTCACCAGGTCTTTGCACTCCAAGTCGCCCATTTCTAATTTCAATGGCTGCTCTCAATCAAAGCTCCATCCATGTGAATCTTTCAGAGTTCACAGTGGGCTTTTTTCCTACTTGAGGAAGTTTCCATACTTTTCTCACTTTTTTATACATTACCAAGATTTAGTGTTTAAAAATAAAACATTTTGCTTCATTATTAACCTCTCTGAAGGGAAGACTTGAAACCCCATAGGACAGACACATACACATGTACAAATGGGGATCCAGCTGGGGAGGTTCAACTGCATAACAGGAGCCAACAACCAAAATGAGGTTGCCACTGGAAAATCTGAAACAGCTGTCTACGGTGGGGTTTGCAGATTTTTCCTCCTGTCTGGGGAATTTCAGAGTTGAGATCAGGATGCCTCAACCCACTGACTTTTCAAGCATAGTACAAGAATCCTGAAACATCTCAGCTTACTAAATTCTAGGCTTCCAATCAGCCTCTGAAGTTTTCAACAGCAGAAATAACTTGATGCCATTGTTTGAGGAAGTGACATTAGGAGATTAAACATGTTTGATCGCCTCAGCCTGTAAAAATGCATTCAAGATTCCTCACTGTATTTGTCCAACAGAAGTCATATATGAGGACGGTACTGTCTGTTAAAATAATGCACTTCAAGTACTAACTACTAAAACCTAAGGATTTAATGTTTTGTTCCAAACATTATTACTATTTTTCCCCTATTAAAAGACCGTTAACAGAGCTTCTACCACTCTAATACATTATCTAAATGGGGAAGAAAAAGAAAATAATATAAAACCTCAGAAGAATGTTCCACACCTAATTTGGATTTAGTCACAACAACAGTCATGATCATGAATAAAACCCAACATATTTGTTTTACAACTTAACTTTTAAGTAAGAACAACCAACTTGTTCTTTTGACATCTATTAGAATACAGAGTTGATTAACAGCCAATCATAATAGAACACAAGAAGCAATTCCCCCCCTAATATTCCCCCTTTCGTATGAAGAACAAAAAAATATAAATATCTAACGCTCAGGGAATAAACACACATTAGTAAGCTGCTTCATTGGTTTCAGTCTGAGGACAAATGTGAAAGTTACCTGTTACTACATAAGCACCACTTCATATTAGTGAGGACACTGCCTGTTGGCAAGCCAAGTCTTCCACAAGCAGAATGTACGTACAATATTTGTAACTTATGCCAACAAGATGATATCCATTGTAAATCAACAGCTTACTAACTGATGATGGCATCAATATGTTTGCAGTTCAAATGCTTACTGTATTTTAGTAAATGTCATACAAATCACTAGAAACATGAATTCCTCCTCAAGGAACTATTCTGGAAGTTTTCTAGAAATAATGACGTTTCTGGAAGTTCCTATGAGGAACAGAATCAGTTACACACAACAGAAAATCTTATTGATATCCAGGCTGTTTCTTGGTGTCCATTAGCAAACTTCTGCTTCTCAATTAATAGGTAACTTAGCCGTAAGATCTACTGGTAAAAAAGGAGATCTGGAGTCAGAAAGTGAGACTGGAGAGTCTGTGTTGGTGCCGACTTCAGCTGGTGAGTCACAGGAAGAGCCTGCACTGCTTCTGTTGTCATCAAGAGCATGTGACGACAGACTGAAAACAGAGTAACATCAAGATACAAGAAATTAGGTACTTTTTCTGAGAAGTTTCAAATACTAGCTTCCATTCATTATAAAGCCATTTTAAAAATGAATGTACATCTTTGAAGGAACAGTAAGCCATATGATTTGAAATAAATCTGCAACTACAGACCTTGCAGTCACTTCCAAACAGACAGATAACCTTCTACCAATTTCGTCCTTCAGCTGACCCAGAAATGGTGTACAGAGTAGAAGCATCAGGCTGAGCAGGTCACTGCAAGCTCTACCTCATCTCCTACAAGGTCCTGGGCTAGCATATATCCAGAGGCTTCTTTTGCCAGGAAAGCACATGTAAACTGTACATACTTCAGTTGTACCATTCACTACATATTTCACAGGACACAAAATCATAACTGGAGGTGATTATCATCAGTGATAGAGAGCATCAAAATGTTTTTTAAAATTATCATCTCCTAAAACCAAGATGCAGCAACTGAACCTGCACTGCTATGCCTACTGTGAAGAGAGTGTGCAAAAAAGGTATGTTTTTAAAGTACGTATAAGCATCTTTATCAAACTTTAAAGTAGCTTAAAACATCTATTTTACTATTGTCACTGCAATGGGCTCAAAGCTTGTGCAGAGCTAGGTGTGTTATCTGAGAGGCAAAAAGAACAGAAGCGCTGTGAACAACCCTGTCTTGATAGTCATGTGAGCACACCCTATGTATTATTAACCTCTTCACTAAAATACTAAATCAAAATTCCTTGCTATTTCAAGTCCTTATGATTTTTAACGTAGCAGTTTTTATCTCCTCCCAGCAGGGAGGGTCAGACAGACTAATCTGCCTCCATGACTAAGAGCAAGGGAAAAAAAAAGAAGAAAAAACCCAACAATCCACCCACAAGCATTAGCATTCACATTTGATTGCAGCTTAAAACTAGACTCCAAAAATTGCCAGCCATGAGATACCTTTTCCTAAACACCTCAACTCCCATACACATGAAGCATGTTAACAGTCAGTCCTAGCGAGTGTAAAATTGTAGTGAATATTACTGCCTGCTTACTGTGGTAAACAGTGCTGCAAAATTACAAGATGCCTGTATAAAAAAATAAACAACAACTTCAAGCATAATCATTGCTAGATGAAAAAAAGACTTGCAATGCTTCTGATGAAGTCGACACAATAAATAGCACAGCATTTACCATCCCCCAAGGTCTGCCTGATGTGAAACTTCAGGGGTAAGCATGTTGGTGGATCCTTGGAATAATCTTTTTGGATGATCTTCTATCTCTGTTACACCTTTGGTAAGAGATAAGGAGTGATAAAAATGACTACTCATTTAAACTAAAATCTACTTTCAATGTACTTCTACAGAGCAAACAGAATAGCGGTTCAAACTTATTACAATAGATTGTTACTTTATATGTAAAACATATTTCAGTTCAATGCTGAAGTTTTAAAGACTGCCTATTTCTTGGAAACTTTAGTTCAAGCTTCAGTAAAGTTTAGTGAGTTATGAACTGAGCTTTAGATAGCAGATGTTTATTCTTCATTAGCGAAGAATAATTTTTTTGTTTCAGTTTATTGAAACAAATAGCAGTTCACTGACTAGCTCCACCAAAGCAGAGAATAAGGAAAGCTTGTTTTCCTCTTGCAATCAGTAAAAACAAGGTCCAGGATTATCACTAAACTTACATATCGACTTTGATTTCCAAATACTCTTGAAGAAGGGAGGATAGATATATGCCTAAATAGGCTATGACAGAACTCAGAAGTATTTTAGAAGTTGGTGTTCTGTTACAAAGGTGAAGCATGAAGATATAAAAACAGATGCAATAAAATAATCAGAAGTTAAACTTGAAGAAAAATGTAGGAAGATTTCCCAATGAAGCTGTAAGGTGTCTACCAGGTCTCTGCATCAGCTTTTGGTTTTGAAGAATGATTTTAAATCTACAGCATCTGTGTGCTTCAGTTAGCCAGGAATCTCAAAATTTTCTATTTGTTAAGTTAAATATACCAATAGTTGTATTTCTTGCTTTGTTAAGCAGGTTACATTAGTTTCTTATCAGATCTATATGACTACAGCAATGGAGAGGCATTAGAACAGAACAACTATTAGTTTTATGGAACAATAAAAACTTATTTAGCAATTTATCTGTTTTATCCCTACAAACAGCTCTATTTTGTCATCTGTAATACGTTCTAATTCTAGTCACTCTTTGAACTATCAGCCAACTGAACAGAATTATGAAGAAAGCTATATAAATTATTATAAAATTTACAAGCTGGCCTATTATATTAGCCAAAACAAAATACTGTACCTTTTCTTTTTATTGACCCAAGAACACTTGGTCGAATGCAATTAATTGGACTCTGACTTCTCCTGCTAAAAGAAGGCATATGCTATACTGATATCACCATTAATAAAGGAAGCCTGAAAACACGTAAAAAAAAAAATCAAAAGATACTCAGATAACAAGCTACAAAGTGGAAAACACTAAGAAAATAGGCATTAAAACAGCTCATCCAAAATAAGTCCTTTTTTTTTTTTCCTTAAGACAGACCAGGAAGCAACTTTAACAGAAAAAGTTTAATCACATTATTTCACAGCTGGGGCAGTCTAAAATCTCCCATCTAGGCACTGACTAGATCTCAGCTGACAGGTAATACTTTGCTGAATTGTTAGGGCCTAATAAAATTTAACTGTATGCCCAGATCACTCAAAACAACATCCAATGCAACTAAAACCAGAATCAGTAACAAACCCTATATCTATCTGTTTGGGTTTTCCCCACTTAGAATTCAATTCAATTACTTAAGACATGATTAAGAGCAATACAGAGACTACACTGAGAAGACAGATGCCACAATGCAGCCCATTTTCCTGATGTTATGATGTGAGGATTTTAAAAAATATTTTAGACCATTGTAAAAACTAAACCTTACATGAATATATAAAGTTGTATTTATGATAAGAAATCAATTATGTATATAACAAATCCTGGTATTTCAAAAGCGTACTGTGAACAAACTATGCCAATTTTCTATTATTGATATGATCTGGTACTTACCTTGAAAATCGCCTTGTTGGACTTGGGCTAGGACTTGGAGGCAATCCACTGCTACTCACCAAACTTTGCAAAGATGGTGAGAAACATTGCTGAGAGCAAAACAGTTTGTGTTATTTAGGTATAAACACTGTATCACACTCATATGGTAACAACCGATCCTTATCACAGATATACAAGCAACCCACTATCAATTTAAGCAACCAGATAATATGCTGAGATACCACTTGTTGTAACTGAGAAAAAAATTTAAAAATTGGACAGATTCCATTTTCTTGCAGAATATATGCAAGTTGACAAGGATTCATTTAGTCTGGTTAAAAAGACTATAGTTCATAAAGTAAGAATGTACGCCCCCACCTTCCTCTTATACCAAGAAGAAGGCAAAAAAAGGATAAGGTTTATAAACCATAGATTATCAGCTGAACACTCCACAGAAATTCACATCCACAAGATGTGCAACTGCTAGCTGGTATTTTTTGGTTTGGGGTTTTACAGTTCTTTTGTTTACTCTCCAGTTTCTTGTTTGCAGCTGAGGTAGAAAGGAGCAGGTGGTTTAGTCTTTTGCTACTAATTTGATTGAATTTATTTAGCACTACTCAAGATAAAACCATTATTACCACATTTTGCTCACCTTCCCTATTCCTCTGGTAGGTGAAGGAGCTGGAGAAACTGGGACAAAGTCTACTTGCTTTGGTGATGATGATTTTTCAAAATCATTGTCGCTCTGTAAATAGTACATATAATTAATCTTACGAGCTAGTACTTAACATGAAAAGGACTGATCAGTGTGGAACTGAGTGAGATTCCAAGGCTATCCTCCATCATAGTCACAATTTTTAGGCAGCCATTTATGGTCTTATGCTTAACAAAAAAACCCAAAACAAGCAAACAAAAAGCCGTAAGCATTATATGGTGATATATACCAGTCTAAGGGACCCACATGTATCCTCGAACAACTGATAATTCCATGTCTTGTTAGTATGAAAAATTGCTGATCAAAAGCAGCTATATACTAACACCTTAACTGTAGGTCAAACTATAAAAGGAAATGTTGACATGAGAGAGTCTCTAGTGTCCTGATACTGATAATAGAAACACAAATTAAAGCATGAATGCATTACCAGGCTCAAGCTCTCTTCCCATGAGTGGCTCATCTGCATTGCTACTTGCACTTCTCTATAAAGAAGAAAAGAAATGTATTGTCCCAGGCCCATAGAAGACTGCATTAAGTATTCTAGTTTGCCTTAATGCTTACCTTTCATGTACTGTTTCTCTGTTCATTAAATTCATTCCTTCCTCCTAAAAGATAGCAGATGAAAAATTAAGACAAAAAAAGCTTTGCTACAGCAAATCAGAAAAGCTAATTTCATTTCGGTATGTGGAAAATTTATTTCAACTCAGCAAAGCAACAATAATCTTAAGCTCTCACTACATGAAAAGCAGTGAGGGGGAGAGAATGGGAAAGAGAAGTAGCAAGAGAGACCATCACATAAGAAGTGCTTATGGGAGTTGATCTCAATCAACTTTTTTCATTTTCATTACTAACCAAGAGGTAGTTACAAAACTGAACAATGATAATATAATAATGAACCAAACTTTTTACATATGATAGAGTATCTTTATGCAGTCTATTACAGATACTAGAAAATACAGATACTGGAAACTAGTACAGATAATCCTCAAAAGCATGAGTGGATCCCTACCTTATTCTATGTATTAGTAACTAACTGAACTCTGTCAGCGTCTCATTTGCAATGCAGTTGGGTTTTTTTCTAAAATTCCCATAAAAATATTATTAAAATGGATCAAAGGTGTAAAATTAAACTAAATGTCAACACCAAGTTAAAGTACAAATTTGACTCAATCTCCTCTTAGGTACACACCTTTCCTTAAAACTACCTGAATACTGTCCAGTCTGTTGAGTGAATTAGTAGCTTCCCTAATTTCAGTTCAAGAATAAAAGTTTAACTAAGCATCTTCACAATCCTCATCATTAGGAAGAGTCTTATTAACATAGTTCAACTGTGTGATTATTTGCTAATATTTGAAAGAGATCAGAAGTAAATCATACCTGTTCTCATCTGTGCCAGTAAGTATACAGAACATGGAATTTCAACTTGTGAACTTAATGATCAAACACAAATTCAGAAGTGTCGTTGTTCACATTAATAAATGTATGGAACAAGTATGAATACAGAAGTATTTTCCAAAAAAAGTGAGTTATCAAACTTTCCTTCATGTCATGTAGCAGAGCCACAGTAGATCATTTCCTTGCTCTCACCACATCTACATATTAATGCTAAGGTTTTTTAAACAGCTCTACAACTAACCTGAGTGCTTCAGAGTCACCCTAAGCCAGTAAATTCTTTACATAATGAAAGCAAGCACATTGTCTTCAGGATTACTATGCACACACCTTAAATATCCGAGGTGGAAAGCAGAAGTGCCTTCTATCACTTCAGACATCATACCCTGAACATGCTGTCCAAAGCATTAAATTGTTTTCTTACTTTCCACCCTGTAAAAATCAAGCCTATCCATTGAAAACTAGCAAGCTAAAAAAAAGTTTTATTATTAAAAAAGTCAAGCATCTTCAAGCCAATTTTATAAACATTCTACTGTCAAAAAGTCGACATCTAAAATGGAGGAGTCACAAGAGTTTGAGCTTGTTGATTTTAAAACTTGAGTCTTTAGACTGCGGTCTGTTGTCTGGTAGCAGTGCTATTTAAGCCTACTCAGATATTTGCCACCCCCCTCCCTTCCTAAGTGTTTACTCTTGTGCCCTTCCCACTCCGCTCATGCTGTGACAGCACAAGTACAGTGATCTGGATAAGAAAATTATATAGATGAAAAATAGCCCAGCCAGAAGGGTCCAAACTATTTTTCAGCCAGAGCTTCCTTATCCAGTTCACTTTCTGGCTGCACAAAACTCTTGTGCCAACACAAGTTAAGGAACACTTTGTTATTGGCCCTCAATATTTACCCTGGCACTGCTGCCAAAAACTTGGTGAAACTTTACCCTAAGGGTTTATATTAACAATTTCCTTTCTAAAATGTCCATTTTAAGAGTTATCTTTCTGCTCAAATCTTCTTCTCACTATAAGATGCATTCTACTTCATGAAATTTGGAACACTGCAGACTAGATACTGCTTTTACTTTTGAAAAGACCTTGAAGTGATAGACTGCTGCAGACTCTGTACTACAGTTTCAAAAGTAAAAACTATAGCCATTCCAAGGACATTACACACTAACAGCAAAAAAAAGTATAAAACATTTAAAATAAAAAAAAAATAGAATCTGTGCTTACCTGTTTGATTTGATGAAGACGGCTGCTAGGAATACGGATAGGAGAAGATGGCACAAACTGCAAAACAAAGCCATATACAACTGAAACACACTTAAAAACTACAGGAAAAGGGAGAGAAAGGGGCAGGAATGTTAGTAGCCACTCTACAGTGGTATCCAGGCTAAAAAAATGTATGGTTTTGGGTGGGTTTGTTTTTTCTTTTTTTAAGAAACCCAGCATTCGTGACATTCTCAGCATACACAAGCTACATTAATTACTTGCAAGAACATGGCAGTTAAAATTACAAAGCAAAAACGACACATTGTGCAAAAAGGTTTCTGGATTGTCTGCCTATAAACAAGTACTTTGACAGATTAAAAATACCAGCTATTAGAAGGGTAACAAAGATACCTTCCTTATGGTTTCTCAAGAGCTTCATCAATTCGGGTGAAATCAGAGAGGATGTCACTAAAAATGGTCTTCTGTTAATTTTGTCAGTTTTGCATCAAGATCTCACTGGAATACTATGATCTAAAACTGCATACTCAAAACCAAGTAATGAAAAGTGATTATTTCCTCAAAATATAATTTCCTTTCATGTATTTCCCATCCCTCAAATATTTGACCCTCCGTCGACTTTTGTCATAAGCTATCCAGGAATCAAAAATTCAAAACTTGAGTCAGAGAGGTTTCACTTACTCTCTGCAAGCCTGACAACCCCTCCAAAAAACAAGGTGTCTTTTTAAAATTTTCAGCAAGTAAGGTTTGTATTTTTACTAAGTGTTTATATACTTTATGTAGTATGAGGGTTTATCAGCTTCACAAAACATTACTGGAGCTCTTCATTATGCTGAAGTTGGAGAACTTAACGAACATTCAGTTAACCATTTACTGCACCATCTTCTCATCAGTGCCATGGAGAATACAAAGATGTTGCTGTCTTACACAAAAGGTCATGGTAAGGTATCACAGATTATCAATGCTTCATATGTTGAGAATCCTCCCTCTAAAAAAGACAAACATCAAGACATCATGTCCTTTTTCTCACAAAAGATATTAGCCTATCAGACTCATACAGAGGATGTCTAATGTTTGTGCCAGAATTTAGTCATCATAACATATACTACGAAAGTCTAATAGCTATAATGTTTTGATTTGCTACTTCTTAAGTCCAGTTTAGGTCAGCTTTACTATTATACTGGGCTCCCAAAAATCCTGTGCATCTAATAAACTTTCCTCCAAGCTGTACCAGCCAATGTGGACCTTGAGTTGACCTTGATTCTCACAGAGAAAAGGATCTTGACAATAGTACATTCCTGCCTATTCACTCTGTCACTCCGCAGTTGAAACACATTTATTCCACTCATCATATTCTAATTTTATGACTGTGATGCACATACTTTAAGGTTTGACATTAACAGAATATATACGAAAGCAGTGGCTTGCAATGTAAAATAAAAATTCTAAAAAGACAGTATTCCCTTGCAGGATCTAATGCACTAACTAAACCCACTAACTCTGAGGATCCTACATCCCACCTCCAACCAGTCACAATCCTTGCTTTGACAATACTTAAAACTCACTTTTTCCCTGTTCATAGTCCTTTGGTTCAATTCTTGTGAAAAGAAACCTTAGTCACTTTTAAAGGATACTTGCTAAAGCAGACCGAACCCATTTGTTAAAATTATACTACACAAATCCCCAATGTTTTAAGAGACCACAAAGCTTAATAAAAAGCATCACAAACTATTAGACTACCACATGGAAGAGAAACACCTTCTCTTTCCTCCCTTCTCCAGTATGTTAGATAAGTTTTTGCAGGGAAGGTAAGGTTCCAGAAGTGCCAGTTTGGCAGGCAGCACAGCCAAAGTGAGCAGTCACCTGCCCCTGAAGCCTCTGCCCTTCCATTGCCATCCCTGCAGTGCCCCCTGTCTTCTGCCAGCACAAGCATTTGTGGGGCCACGCAGTGAACCCTAACAGGGAACCTACCCACTTTAAAATTTACAAAAAACCCACAAAACAAAAAAAACAACTTGTGCTGAAATGGCACCTAAACATCTAACCACGGACTAAAATGCTTTGCTTAAACAACAAAACAAAACACCCAACCACACAAACAAAACAAAAAAACACCAAAACATTTACTCACTAGATGCCACTGAGATCTTCTGGAAGGAAATAAAACAGTGGATACTGAGCCTAGTTGACCCTTCCTTGGCAATTACATGAAGTGTCAGAAAACTGCAGATTAAGACCCAGCCAAAATGGTGTTGCTGCCCCTGTAGTCATCATTATAAAAGAGCTGGAGTCTGAGACTCGGAGAAGCTACTCAAAAAAGAAAAGATTTTAGAATTCAGCTGAGCAACTGGGACAACCACAACAGCCCTGAAGATAGAGCAAGAGAGAGTATACCCTTCAGTTCTCAGAGCATTGTAGCAACAGCCATTGTTCCCATGACAGCGAACGCAACACAGATTAGACAAATACTAATCAATTTTTTTGCATGAAATTTAACAAAACATAAAATTTTAGTTGTATTATAATACTAAACTAACAAAGTTTCAGTCACCTACTGAATCTTTTCATTCTCTTTATTAGAGCTTACACCGCAATAAAACTTGGATTAGTTTCCCTAAATAGAAAAAAGTGTTTTTTGAAGTACACTTTATCATCTACTTACTGTAAAATTTAGTTTACCAAAGTAGATGTCATCCAGCTCCTTAGAATATCTCTAACATCATAAAACTACACTTACTTCTTTGCTGTAGCAAGAATACCAGTTGAGGTTGCTTAGGGTCCTTAATGATGGAAGTTCAATTATTTCCACAAAATCATTCATCTGTGGATGATCCTAGTTTAAAACCACAGAAGGATGACAATCTCTGAGCTCCTTTCCAATTCCATCCTCCCTGCCATCTTCAACAGAATCATAAAACCAGACCATAATTCAAAGGAATATATCAAAATGGAGAAGGCACTGATCTAGCAGTCAGTGGAGCACTTGGTTTTTAGCATATTAGTAAATGTAGTAAAATTTCAGTAAATTTCAATTTAGTAAAATTTCAGCTGTATTTTGTGAGCATCTGGTCAGCCGAGACTGAAGAAAAAAGTTGACTTTCAGGATCCTTTTTAATAACCTTGAAGTGAGGTGAAGGGTTAGGAACACCATCCCATGGAGATGGGAATGCTGGCTCAGTCCAAAAAACTGCAACATCTATTAGGGGCAGCCAAAAGAGCTTGCCCATCAGTGAACTAGCTCCTGCTTCCCAGCAAGTTCCAGGCAATGCACCCTAAATTAGCATCTTTTTTACACAAACATTTAGGATCTTCAAGAAGTAAACACAATAAACTGAGCTTTCACCTTTGTTTCTCCTTTGGTCTGACCACAACCATAAAAAAATTTACCCTAAGCTGCCACCCTAAAAGCATATATGAAGAGAGAGACTTTTGTTTAAGAAATCTTTACCATAATACATTCTATGGGGTTTCATATCCTAGCAGGGTTTTATATCCAAGCAGGCTTTTCTACCAGTCTTCCTAGACTTTTACGTAAGTATCCCAGTTCTGTTACAGATGCAAACCTTTAACTAAATGGCATCAGTCAAGAAAATAGGAGACTATTCTTCAACCACTAACATGGGGCTAACAAATTATTTCTAAAGCATCTTCAAAAGGTAACTAAGAAAAACAGGATAATTGATGTTAGCATTACAGGGACTTCGTTTCCCATACTTAAAAGAAAATTGATACTACTCCCCTCCTGCCCTGACATAACTCAATTTTTCCAAAACATTAATAATCAACTGAATGCAGCTGGATGTTATCCTGTGTCTACCTGTTTCTTAGGCATGTCTACCCCATGTACCCTAACCCTTTAAGGGTTAGCAAACCATGCTCTCTACATGATCTTGTGCAAGTGTTCTCAATCAGTCGAAATCACACCCTTCCTACCACAATTTGTATGATACTAAAACACAAGATACGCAATATTTTCTCTGGGTTGAAGCACCATGAATTAGTATTTTAAAAATTCAGATCTGGGAAGCTGTAGTAACAGAAGTCTGACAAAAGCTGAAATTGCAAATGAGCGTCCCCAGGAGACATGAAACCATTCATTCTAGAAGTCTCAAGATTCATGTCCTATTAGCCAGTTCTATCTTGTTATGTCAGTTGCTGATTACAGCAGTCTATTCTGTCATTACTGTATAAGAGAACATTTAACATCAGAGCATCACTGCCCGTTTGTTTTTTTTACACATCAGAAATGATTAACACCTTGATTCCTGCACAACAATACATCTATGTAATTAGTTTTCCTTGCAAACTACCTTCCTTACTCTTAGAACGTCTGCTTGCATTTTATAAACAAAGTTTTGATCACAATGAAGTATAAAGTACTCTCCAACACTAAATGGTCTATAAATAACATTCCACTATAGCTACAGCATATTAATGTCACAGTCAAGAGCCCTGTTTCTGAGAATATGTCATATTAGTTTCACAGACTACAATCTCATTTTCTTCTTTAATCCCGTTTGCACACTTCTGCTTTGGACCTACTGCGGTTGGTCTAATAGTTTTCTTACCAGACTATGACGATTCATAACTGTGGTACTGTTCCTGCGGGTTCGCAAAACGTTAGCCTGGAACACCTGTGAATTATCACTGTGAAAAGAAACACTTGTCAAATGCAAAAGCCATTTCCTTCCTATCAAAAAGCACCTCTTAATATAAGCTCAGTTTCAAATGCTATGACAGCTATCATTTCAAGACAAAGTACTTGAGAGACAGGTATGTAAGAACTCTTTCAGCTTGTTGGCAGAGAGTGGAAACCAAATTGCTCTTCCCCCAAGTCCCAGCTACTTCAATTAATGATTTTAATTAAACATATTGAGTCTTCAGAATAACTGAAAAATTGTTAAGACTGATCATTTCTGTGGGAATTTGTTATGTTTGGAATGGCTGCAGCTTGCATATTACCTCGAACGTCATTCAACAGAACAAATTTATAAATGGCATATAACCAGTAACTGAAAGCAGCTTCAATGCCATAGATAAAATAGAATTTAAAAAAAATATATAGTATCTTGATAAATCTTATCAATACGAACATTTAATAAGTTCTGAACTTTTTTCCTAGGAGAGGTTAAAAATTAAACATACAGTAAAGCCAGTTTTTAAAGCCCGAAGACTTTTTACCACAGTCACGGTTCTAATCAGGAAGCAGCGCATCCATTTAAGTAATGCAGGATTAATTATTTGATATAAAGTAAGCTCCTTTCTCAAGGCAACTTTAGTTCTATTGATTCCTAAAGCAAGTTTTACTGGTCACCACCAGGGTTATCAACAGCCATTGATCAGCACTTAATGAACGTGACTGCAGAAATTAAGTTTTATGGTTACTAGAATAAAAATTTTGAGCCACAATCCTACAATCCCCATGCCTAAAAATCACCAAGGAAATGCACAGGCAAAAGATCCAAATGTAAGCTTGTAATTAGATCCAAATTACAAGAAGTCACTGGGTTGTATCTTTTTGTTTCAGCTGCTAGCTTGGGATGAACAAAAGCACTACATAAATACAATTTCTTAAAACTAATCTGACCAGTAGTATTACCTTGTTCTAAAGACCGATAATCATAATGCACTTCCAAGATGCAACACTATCAGAATCCTTCAGTTTAAAATACACCAGTTAGATACACATTTTAGATAGCTTTTATCAAGCTGTAAATAAAAAATAAACAAAGCTTATACCATGAAATAAAAGCCAATAGCAATTGGCATGGGCACTGCGCTTTTGGCCAAGAAGGATGCATTGACTCTCTTTCTCTAAAAGATCAAGTACAAATGACCAGACATCACTGACAATTTTCAAAGATGTTTCACTCAGTTTATACCCAGAAGAGATCAAATAGTTGCCATTTGATAGCAGGTGGAACAGGAGAAATTTAAGGGATCCATGACATGATGCTTAGAGACGAAATTTACTGGCTGAGGCCAACAGCTACAACTTCCTTTTAGTGTAAGTGTACTGGTTGATATGCAAACACAACACAAACAGTACATCCTGAAATCCAGGGTTTGAACAGAGAAAACAAATTGGAATGATTCTGTAACACATAACCATAGGCTGAGTCCAACAGTCAGTGCTACCTAAAAGAGAAGGGAGGGAGAGAAAGAAAAACTATAATATCCTTACCTTTAATCTCCCTGGCAAAAACACCAGAGCTGGTCAGACCTCAGACTTACCTTTCACAGAAAATTCTTACAGTTCCTATTAAAAATCAATTTTATTTGGCATTAAAACAAGAACTAAAAGTTCTGTGAAAGGTAACTTCTGTGTTCTAAAATATTCCACTTAAAAACGTTCTCTGGCTCTACGGTAACTTAATTCTCCAAGCTCCTTACTAAATTTTTTAATGAAGAAGTCAAAACAGGAGGCAGAGTAGAAAAAGCAAGCTGTTCAAGAGCAAAAGTTTTTGTTTCAGTTTACCCAACAAAGCCATTCTGGGAAAAACCGAAGCTTCTTGCCAAGAGCTGCAACCTTGCAAAAACAGTATTCTGCTGGAAAATTCCTAACTAACAGGCAAACCACTGCAACCACCTCAAATTAGTTCAATGGCATTTCAGTTTAACTCATGTAAACACCTAATGTATAGTGTATGCACAGTTTCAAGGCAAGAGCTCAGCCTTATCCTTCTACCTGCTCAAACCTTGAATTAAATAATTTTTTTAGAGCATGGTTATGGAATGCTTTTTTCTTTTTTAAGAGTCAAGGGTCTCACAGTTTGTAAGAAACAACTTATAAAAGACTGAGATCATAAAAACGTTTCGACTTAGTTACATAATTAGTTTACCTGCTCAGAAATCTCCCTGAGGAACAACTGCCATTCACAATACTTCTATACTGCATGGAAATGTAAACTGATAGTTACGTAAAAGAATCAGTTATGTCTACTTAACATTAAAACATGACTGAATAGGAAAGAATTAGTATTTCCTCTGAACTGTAATGTACTGTTAATCATTTTGGTACAAAAGATTTATGAGATT
The DNA here is from genome assembly GCF_000687285.1 of Phaethon lepturus. Taxonomy (NCBI): domain Eukaryota; kingdom Metazoa; phylum Chordata; class Aves; order Phaethontiformes; family Phaethontidae; genus Phaethon; species Phaethon lepturus. Next base: position 16,416 of record NW_010516697.1, read on the forward strand.
TGTTTGTTACTTGATATCTAGTTGCTTACAGAAACATTAAGTTTAAGAAAAAAAAGAAAGCACAACAGAAAGTACTTATCATGTATTACAATATGTTTTAGAAAGTTTATTGTCAATACGTTCTCTCAAACTGCAGACATACTTCTAGTAGCAGCACATGGATCACCCTGAAGTTAGATGGTAGCATCAGGTAGCAGATGGGGGCATCTCCCAACTTCACAATCACCCAGAGGAGGCAAGAAACAGCACTCTGAGTTATAACCTTAACCAAACAGAAAACTATACAAGAGACCATGCACATCTGAGAGCTTTCCCTCTAGCCCTTGCCTGGGACTGCCACTGTCTCTGCCCTGTCATCTGAAGAGAGCTAGACCTGGAACATACGGCAAACATCCAACTCCCCTTGCAAATACCACCTCCCACAGGCTCATGGCAATGTGCAGTCAAAATTGTCTAGGCAACTCCTTGTGTTTCTCCCAGTATTACATACTAACAAAATTAGTATCATCCAGAAAAACGCCAGGGCAACTGACACATTGTTTTAGACTAAATGTAAAACTTATGTATCTTTCAAGGTTCCATGAAATGATCTTCACCAATTCACCCGATTGTTCTAAAATCATTTACTGTTGTAATTGTACACAGCGCAGCGATTTTTTTTTGGTCAGACTTGAACCATTACACAAATCACAGAGATTGCTGCTTTATTTCTAGTAACGGCCACAACCTTGACGCTGCCTACTGTATGTTTCTCAGCTACACAGCATACCTAGATGAAAACAAACAAAGCGTTTTAATAAAGCTACAACACGCCTACCTAAGCTTTCCTGCACACCTCCGCACTTAGAGGGGTATCTTGCCAAAATCCCTCCCCGCTTGGGACACCGGTCAGGAACCCACGCTTCCCCACACGCCCAAGGCGTCCCAAAGCATCACCACCGCTTTGCGCTGCGGGACGGGCGGCGAGGATCACACCTCCCAGGCCGGCCGCATAAACACAGTGCAACCCCCGGGGCTACAGCTGGGGCGGCGATGGACCCCCGTTCCAGACAGAGCGGCAGCCAACC
>NW_010516698.1:0-7943 GCF_000687285.1 Phaethon lepturus
TCTTTCCCAACCTTAATGATTCTGTGATTCATACCTGACTCTCTGCCCTCTTCGGTGAAAGCTACTAAGTCTGGCTTATATGAACTTCTTTATGCTTATGAATAATTCCCCTTATAAATACTCCTTTCTTAAAGAGTTAAAGAGGAAATTGTTCTTCTCCATATAGGGATTTTTTTGAGACTTATTAAATCTAGATTTCTGAAACCTTATGAGTGTGTACAATGATGGAAATAAGATTAGGGTTTTTTTGGTAGAGGTGAAAAATTCAGCAAATTCCATTAGCATGCATTTGTTTCGGATGTGCTTGCTCCCTTTTTATTTTCCGTGTTTGAATACTCCATCATACATATTAGCTAGCAAGAGTGATAGGTGAAACAAGTGACATTTTGAATGATTACAGGAGAATTCTCATTGAAAGTAATTTTGGAATTAAAAAGCATTAGAGTTGTCATTGGAAAACTCTTACTATAAGAATGTCATCTAAGCAGGGAACAGAAAACTATCATCTGATATGCACTATCAATCAATATTAACCAATACAGTTCAACAAAGAATGTTGAATGCTGCTCTAAATTTCTCTTGAACAAACTATAAATCAAGACTATATGCTTAAATTATATGACAAATAAATTCCAACAGAGAATTACATTGAAGTGAAAAACTTTTATGTTGTTTTCCAACAATTCGCAAAACAAGAGCGAAAGTCATGTAGTCATTGTGAAAAATAAACCCAGTTCTAATTTTTTGGTAAATAGTTTTGCAATTGCAATTACATTTTCTGAAACATAGTATCCATTTTTATAGATAAGTAATTCTGATTCAATGAGATTCAAGCTAAAAGCCCTCTATTTTAAAAATGATTGCTGTGTGCATGGTAGTGTTGCAGAGCTCAGATAACTGCCTTGTTGGATGCATATTGCATGAATATTAATCTAACAATATATACTGATGGTCACGTGAGTCTAGAAATTATCATCTTCTCATATAGACAGGAAAAATGAAATGTAAAAATGTCATCCAGCATTTATTTCCCAACTGAAATTGGGAAAACTGTGAAAATTGATGTAACATTGACAAGCTTTCAGAATGCTCTACGAAGTACTTCTGCTGCCAGGAGGCATGCTTTGGGATCACAGCCTTGTTCCTAATTACCTTGTAGCATCCTCAACTGCTGTGTTAGATAGCACATGCATAGAAGTGCTTGCCTTGAGATGGAGTCCAAGGAGCTGCTCTACTGTGAGAAGATGAAGGTAGGTAACAGCAAACACTAACAAATAGTGCGCTTGTCGAAAGCCTGTTCCTCCCTTGGACTTGAGCATTCAGGAAGACTCTTCTTTTCTAGAGATAGGCTGTTGAGTCTCCCTTGTTTGTGAAAGCCATGTTCAAGCTTCTGAATAGCAGGATGCTCTGGGTAGCTTGCTCCCAAGCTCTTCTTGGGTACTGACTATTAAATACTTTATGACTAACTGGGGCTTCGGACCACTTCTTTTCTGCTGTCAAAGGAGAACTGAAGCACATGAAGAGAGCATCTAGTGCTGCCTTTCCCTCTCCCATTTCCAACAAGTATTTGATTATTCTGTACAGAGCAGAACTTGCCCAGAGCAGAGTTAGTCCAAACCCAGACTGGGAGTCAGTCCGAATTGCCTGTGGTGAGGGCAGCCTCAGGGCTGTTGGGCAGTGCAATGGCTTAATTCCTTCTGATACAAGTGAGTGACAGCAACAACCCAGCTGAATCCCTGCGACAGGGTGCTGGTGCTGGTAGAAAAAGCATTGCGGGGAACCTCCACTGCAGCAAGTCCTGCAGAAAAGCACAGCCCCTAGTTTGGGGGTCCTAACTGTGCCCCTATCTGAGATGGAGTTGAGCCACTCACCGGGGCTGGGAGAGAGGCTTCTCCAGGATGAGGCAGAGTCAGATATCGGACAAGAAAAAGGTGATGTTCAAACCATAAAAGCTACAGCCTTCAGGTGCTTCGGATGCTAAAGGGAACGGGGCTCACGAAGACCTGAGCTTTGGCAGCAGCATTTCAATGCTTGTGTGGATCTAGCCCTCTGCTTTCTGCAAAATAAAAGGATTTTTTTGTTTGAATGCAGGGGTAACTTATTAATGGAAAGATGACCTTGACCTTACAACTAAAAACAAAGGGAAGAAGAAAGGTTTTTATGTTTAGGGGTCTCATTTATACTCAGGGCAGATGTTCTCAGACCTCAGGCAAGATGAGAAAAGTGCATAGAGAACAGCCTAAACTCTTCTTACAGCCACTGAGTAGGTGAAAAGTTTTAACAGAGGGAGCCAGTCTGAATATGTTAAGCTCCTTGTGCAGTCAAGGCGTCCTAGTTTTATTCCCACAAAAAAAGTCTACATATCAGTAAGAGATGACTTGTCATCCACACCCCACTTTGGCTGAACTAAATTGCTTTAGGGTATATCAATACTGTTGTTCATTATAGCTCTGCTACAGGTATGGGTTCTTGCCATTAAGAAATACAGTAATAAATACATGAAGCTGTAAGGTTTCCTCAGCTAAACAAAACAATTTTTTTCGCAGAAAAAAAGCTTCTCAAAAGGTTATCATCTTCATGATGCTAGAACAGACCCTATTTAAAAGTGTTTCAAAAACAGAACCAGTAATTTAAAAATGGCTTTGAGATACCATGTTAACGTTTTTCCTGCACAAGTGCTTTAATGGGCACACAAGTAGTGATGGGACAGGCCCTTAATATTTTATACAATAAAAATTAATATTGCAATTCATAGAAATTTTGGCCTGAGCAGTCTTAGGAAAAAAAATACAGAAGAAATTTTAGCTTATACCGAGAAAGAAATAGGGTATCACTTCCTCTGTTGCGTGGGCCCCTCCTATCAGGGTTTCTCTTCCTCTGTGTGTTCCTCATATCACTGGCTGGAGGAGAGAGACAGGGCAGCTCGCTCATCAGGGCTTTGCACAGGGGCTGGGAAGAGAAAGGAATTCTCTCCAAATTGCTGCTACATGGCAGCTATCCCTGCTGCTCTGGCATGGGAAATCCTCTTCACTGCTTCCAGGACCGGCCCAAGGTCTCTCTGCTTGAAGAGAAAGACACAGAGGGAACTGATCTGAGGTTTTCCAAGTCACAGCCCCATGGCTATTCCACATACCTGAGTTAGGACTTTAGTGCCCTCAGAGGTAAAGGGTGAGGTAAATCCTCACCCTACAGGCTTCAGAGAATTTGGATATATCCAAAATTGTGTAAATTATTCAAAATATAAATATAGCAGCTAAAATACAGCAGATAAAATGGAACCATAGGTATCTGGCTGGGTGAATCTGTTTTTCTGGACACACATATGGCAAATGCAGAGTTTTTAAACATACATGTGGTTGAAATGAGTGTTTTCAATGTATTTTAACTAGATTTGTACAAGAAGACATTTGCTGTTATGACAACACAGGAAAGCTTGGTTGCTAGACACTGGCCCTTGCTTAACGAAGATATTATGACAGTTTCAATTCTGAAGCAAAATTCTACCAATTTTAAAATAGCTTTTTAAAAAAGCAATAAAGCCCTAACAGTAAGCAGCTGTTAGCTCCTGAGACAAGGGCTTCAACACTGGCAACGTTTTATCTTTGCAACTGAAAATGACCTGGACAAGCACCAAGGGTGTGTTGATGTGCACATCCTTTTCTCCTTCGCCTTCTCCACACCTACTAAGGGAAGGAGCAGTGAACTTTTCAAGAGCCTGGCAGTGTCCACCACAGCATCTTAGTGAACCCAGACAGTGCTGATTATTTATTTTAGGCATGTCAGCTTTCCTTGTGGGAGTCACCACTATGGTCATTCACGGCTCTTCTGTCGTTAGACAGTGTCATCAGGATGGGAGAGTCTCCTGCACAACTGCTGCTGGGTTTGCATTAGACTTGTTAAGCATACAGGTCCCCCTTGTCATTATTCAGTTGAGCAATCAGGTGATTCATTTCCCGTTTTAAGCATCCAGATATGGAGCAGAGCATCCAGACTATTGCTGTTATTTGTATTTGCAGCTGCTTGTAATGGTCTCACTCATTACTGCTCATGCAATGCCATTAGTGGGTAGAGTGTATTACTGACACAAAGAGACAGTTGCCCAGAGGAGCCTACAGTCAGAAGCAGACACCAGGATAGTGAAGGCTACAAATACTCAAAAAGCATAGGAATGAGAGAATGAAGGCTAGAACACTGAAAGATTATGAGATATGCTTGTTATGTTAACCTCTTGCTAGTGCCTTGTTTTTTCGGTCTATGCTGACACCTAACCTGAACAATCTTGTGAAAGAATCATGTTCTGAATTCATATAGCTTCTTGTGAAAAGCTGTTGATGTGCTAGTGGTATTTTTAAGACACAGAGGAGACATGTCAGAGAAACAAGAGCCCAATTGCGCTGCAGATAGAATATTCTAATCAGCGAGCAGCTTATCAGCACACTTACGGGCAGCAAATGCTCTCACAAATCCTGGGGAGCACCAGCTGAAAATCTCCATCATTACTGACATAACTTTCTCGATAAGCCTCCTCAGCAATATGAGCTATTGTTTATTCTGAGAAGCACTGCTGAGATTCAGTGGAAAGGTGTGTGGAGCTTTTTCCCTCAAACAAATGAAGTGCTGGAATCATGGGTGAGAAGCAGACCTGCTGGCATTCACAGCTCTTATTCTATTCAATGGTCACAGCAAATGACACCCTTTCATTTTCCCTTCCTGCACTTCATAGTACAAAAGAAAAACTTAAACCTAAACCAGCTATTTTTATTTTTGATTAAATCTTTCTTTCCCCTCTCCAGATGGTACATGCAGGGGCACGACGTTAACCCGAGACAAAAATGAGCAAGCAGAAGCAAGTATGCCATTAGCTCAGCTCAGTGTCTGATGTGTTTATTTTCAGTGGATCTGTGAAGCAGGCTGACAAGCAGAATCTTTTGCTTCACATATCACTTGCAGAGCTCCAGTGAGCAGCCACCATATCAAACAGCCAGTGAAAAAAGCTTCAGCAAGGCATGGCCATGTTTTTTCTTTTTAAGCACAGATACAGTTGATCAAAACCTTGATCAATGAAAGAAACTCATCAGAGACAAAATTAAGATAATTGCATCGTAACTACAAATTGTCATAAGAGACGTTTTATGACACAATTTAACTGAATTAGATACCATTGACCTCAGAGTGGTTTATCAAGGCAGAGAAATAAATTAAAAGAGATACGAGTACTCTGAATACAAACGGTAAGCTGCGTTTTCCAACTTCTTTACAACTTCTTTGGGATCAGGTGGGATGCTTTGATTTACAGTCACCAAAATGAAAATTTCAGGCTTTCAAGCTACTGTCATGTATGAGCACAGCAGAACCAGAAGGTTCACAAAGTGACATTCTGTGGCTTTGTCTATGCCAGTGCACCAGGCCAAGGCATGGGTCTGTGTGTTGGCCTGGGATCATGCATACTGGAAGTTGCACAGCAAGGTCCCTGACACGGTTGTGTCCTGTGCTGGTTAGCATCCCACCCAGGTTTCAGACACAGCCTGGGGGTTAGCACGGGCTAAGGACCTGCCTGACTGCAGGCCAGATGTGGCCCCCTGTTTTGAAAGGGGGTTTAGCCATGTGGATGAGAGCGGTGCTGTGCCAGTGGACCTCAGGGCCAGAGAACGATCTCTATTTACTAATATGGATGCGCCTTGCGATATCAGAGAAGGGGCAACAAACTGTCTTCGGTGCCAAAAACAACGTTCCAGTAAGCAGCGTTGGTGACTGGACTTTCTGGCTATTTCATGGTGCTACGTTAGAGTGCTCCACTCTGGTAAGGCATCTCGGCAGGCATGGCTAATTTGGATATACTGGCTTCCTTTGGGCTAGTTCCTGAACTGGACGTGCAGAAGGATGCGACATACAGAGGGATGCATTCTCGTCAGATGCGAGCTGGCCTGCACCCGGAGGTGATGTAGGTATACCGTGGTGCTGCAGCTCACGGGAAAAACCTTAGCTGGTAAATACTGACAGCATCCCTGTGTGGAGGTTTTGGCTTGGATCTCTGCTAACTGGGGGAAATGACCATGTGGTGCAGTGACTCGGCAGCACGTCCTTTCCCAGGCTTTTTGTCTCAGCTGGTAGGTGACTATTCTTAGGCGTTTGCACATTGAAGAGCGCTGGGGTGAGAGGGGGTTGACCAAAGGGTTTACCTGCTTTTGAAGCACAAGTAATAGTTAACAGGAGTCACTAACAATGAAAATTAACTGAGCATCAATGAATCAATGCGAAAGTCCAATTCGCCTTCAGAAACAGTGCCTCAAACACAGACAAAACTGAGATGTCCACTGCCACCTATAACTTCATTAAACCAGTGAGGTTTTCCACTGAATGTACTTGGCAAACACACCACAAACCTGTACTGAGTTCTCTGCTGCTTTCAAAAAGCGGCACCTCTTGGGACCTGGAATCTGCTGACACAGATGTTATAAAAGACTTTTTGTAGGATTGATGGCAAATAAAATATTCTGCTGCTTATTGCAAAGCTTTTGACGGCATAATTATGGGTATCCTTGCTCCAGGCTTCCTGCCTGATTCCCACCTAGCAGACAGCCTCGCAGATTTTATGCATTCAACAAATACATTGGCACTCTCCCCCATATTTCAGCATAAATGCAGGAATGGAACAGGCATCAGGTGACTGTCTATTTTGAATCTGTTGTACAGCTTTTGACATTCCTGTCTTTTCTGTGCTGTTACAGAAAGTTTCGCTCTTGCCTCTCAGCCTTCTGAAACCAAAATAAAAGGCTGTATCACAAACATCGGAAAGAAAACATAAGAATCATGGCTGAACCAGGGTGCTGTATGTATACATTAGTGTGAACAGTTCAACATTATGTTTTTATTAAAGATAGCTTAAAATGGAGTGGAGAGAAACTAGAAAACTAGAACCTTCTCTTCACAGATGTTGAGCACCTGAAACTTCCATTATCTTCCTAAAGGCCTCCATTTCTTTTAGGCTCAGGGTGCTCTGGGAACAAAAAGCACTTAAGAGAAACATGCTGCTTTTTAAATGGCAGTGGCCAATGACAGACAATAACAACTGGAGGAAGGAGAAGGAGCGCTTTTCTGTAAAAAGACAAGAGCACCTCTGAAAAAAACAGGACAACCTGTTTTTCTGTGCTTATTTTAGCAGAATGCTCTAAAGCAGGCCTATTAAAAATCTCCACTAAATCTTCTTTCCATAGAGGAGTGATACCATTTGTGATCATGGACATCATCTTTAGCTTTGACTTGAAGCACACTAAGATACTTTTGCCTTATCCTTTGTAACCTTAATTGTGCAGTAAAGTATTTTTAGCCTCCTTATGTGGTACTATGCTACGAGTCAGCTTTCTACTTCTTTCTCTTATCACATCTTCAGCTTTTCTTTATCTTTCCGTAGCTATTGCGTCTCAATACCACTCTCATTTGTTGTAACCTCTGGCATAGCTTTCAAAAATCCCTCTCTTTTCAAAATAAGCTTTAAACCTTGTCTAATCATCACTTCCCACAGGTTCGTTTTGGAGCAACACATTTCAGTGTTAATGTGCAAAATGCAGCGCTCAGCTTCCTGTTACACTTGTGCAACCTGTTGAGATCCAAGGAGTTTGTACCCATGTAACAAAGGCACGTTCAGCTCATTGTATTGGCAGTCACAAACCCCTCCTTGCTGAGATCTCTGAAGTGTGTATCCTCAGACATCTTTCTTACTCCCACATGCCATGGAGCCCCAGGGAGCGATCCTTTAGCGTGGGTGCTGCTTACAGTCAGCAGCTGAAAATGCAATAAAGAGTAGAGGCTTTTTTTCTTCTGATCTGGTGGTGTCCCTCAGGGGTCCATAGTGGGACCAGTACTATTTAGTGTCTTCATCAATGACATAGACAGTGGGATCAAAAAAAAGTTACCCTCAGTAACTTTGCAGACAACACCAAGCT
>NW_010516699.1:0-1973 GCF_000687285.1 Phaethon lepturus
AACCTAGTGATTCTGTGTGATTCTGTGATATTTATGCCACTAACAGGCTTTCATCCCAATCAGGCAGCGGGGGGGAAACAGAACCAGGCCATTGGTGCTGTTCATGCTCACATGGGTATTTTCTGTCCGTGTGGATCCATGTGGCTGTGTGCACATGTTCCTACCAGGAATGCATGCCTACCCTCACCACCGGCGGACTGGGGACATGACACTGCAGCAGCGTTACCTCTATCAGATGAGCAGATGTCGTGGCAACTCCTAGCATTTCTTATAAACAAATGAGATCTAAGAAAGCCTGTATAAAATCATGCTCTGAGCTTGTTCAGTTTGAATAGATGTGATACCACAACAAACCACGTAATATTATTACTACTGCTACTTTGGTTCACTGATTAGGACCAAAACAAATAACTCTCCTTTTGTCCCCACTCCTCAAAAAAACAAAAAACCCTCTCCCCAAAATCAAAACCCCACCATCAGGCTAACTCATCTACAGAAGATTAACTTCCAGGACCTTTATTATGTGAAACCTAGCATTTAGCATCCATTATCGCATGAATTTTTAGGGTGAACTTCAGTAAGCACTAAAGGCTTATCTGAGCCAGGTGGTGAGAGAACACAAAGGAGCTAGGGAGGTGAGGGAGCCAAGGAGCACCACACAGGTAGAGCCAGTCATTAGAGAAGTCAGACAGACCTTAAAATGAGCAGGACGTAAACAGAACTTCAAGTAAATCAAGACTCCAATCTACTTGCAGAAATGACATGGAAAGAAGCACCAATTACTTCACTGTGAATCTACTTGAATGCCAAAATGAAGTCATCCCAATCCACAAAATACGACATTTTAGTATGGCATTTCTTGAGCTTAAAAAGCTATGACAGAAATCAAAGTCCATAGCACTAGGCTGGGTTTAGAACTCCTACCTTGCACACCACGTAAAAGGAACTCCTTTGCAAGGAGTATCATGTCACAGGAAATAATCTTTTCCAGAGACAGCAAAGTGGTATCATGGAACAACTCGCATTTCGTATGTGCTGTCAGACACTGTATGGACTGGAAAACACTCCATTTGTTCACATTTTCAGAATTTAGAAAGTAAGCCTGTTCATATGCAAGTACAGAGACCAAGTTACTATCATTCATATCAATTATGAGGAAAAGATACAATTTACAGCTTCCATGATTTCCAGAAAGCCTCGTGTTCCAGCTGAGCCGGAGCTGACAGCTTGCTTAGGAAAGGGAGCGGAGGCAACGCAGGAGTGGGGGCGGAATCAGGGGAACAAGTAAACTGGAAACAGAAGTTTGGTGATGAAATGGGTAAATAACCACAGAAACAGGTGGGAAACACAGGAAAGGGAAAGAAACACGACAGCATATTCATAACGATCAGAAGAAGAAATACAGAGCATGAGAACAGCTGAGGCAGATCAGATCAAAAGTCTGTTTATCCCAACAGCAGATGGCTCAGGCAAGCACATGCCCCAGATTATTCTTCCACTCACTGAGAGTATCTTTGCATTCAGCAACCTTTGATGAATTTGCTTTCAGTGAAATTGGTTCAAGGAGTAATCGAATAGTGTAAATGATTGATACCAACAACATCCTTGGTAAAGTTTAAAGTAGTATTGTTTTTTGTTCTTTCAATCTGTCACTGCTAATTTCATAAAATCATAGAATCTTTAAGGTTGGAAAAGACCTTTAAGATCACCAAGTCCAACCATTACACCAACACCACCATGCCCACTAAACCATGTCCTATAGTGCCACATCCACACGTTTTTTTGAACACTTCCAGAGATGGTGACTCCGCCACCTCCCTGGGCAGCCTGTGCCAATGCCTGACCACTCTCTCAGTGAAGAGATTTTTCCCAGTACCCAATCTAAACCTCCCCTGGCACAACTTGAGGCCATTTCCTCTCATCCTATCGCTCATTCCCTGGAAGAAGGGACCAACCCCCACCTCACCACAACC
>NW_010516700.1:0-2423 GCF_000687285.1 Phaethon lepturus
CCTCCGCCACTCACTTATAGAATGTCTCATCTTGTCTCTTCGTCCTGGTTGGATGGTCTCTAACAGACTCCCAGCAAGATATCTGCCTCATTGGCCTTCCCCCTCATCCTTACCCATAAGCACTCTACTTGGTCTTTACAGTCTTTGATTTCTATACAATCAAAACACTCTGTAACATATAGAGCCACTCCAAACCTCTCCTTCCCTGCCTATCCCTTCAGAAGAGCTTATAGCCATCCATTGCAGCACTCCAGTCATGAGAAGCATCCCACCATGTTTCTGTGATGGCAACTACATCATAGCTGTCCTGCTGCACAATGGCTTCCAGCTCCTCCTGTTTGGTGCCCATGTTGCGTGCATTGGTGTAAATGCACCTGAGCTGGGCTATCGATTTCAACTCTGGCATGCCACCCCTCGGCTCAACTCTAGTGAGCCTGGTTTTATCCCCTCCCCGCTCCAAATCTAGTTTAAAGCCCTCTCGATGAGGCCTGCCAGCTCATGAGCAAGAATCCTTTTTCCCCTTGGAGTCAGTTGCACTCCATCTGCTGCGAGGAGGCCCAGTGCCGTGTAAACCACCCCGTGGTCAAAAACCCCAAAATTCTGACGACGGCAGCAGCCCCTGGTGGTACTTTGTTCTTACTGCCAGGCACAGAACAAGCTTCTTACATTTTCTCTAACCTGGTTTTACACAGAATATCTTCTTCAATGGGACTAACACTATCTAAGACAGATTTACATTTATAATGGAAGATTAAAGATGCAATTTGCATGCCGAAAGATTTTTTTTAAATTATCTCAGACAGTGTTTTCCAAAATCATCTCAGAGAGATCACGGTGCTATTTTTATGCCAGTCCCTCTGTCAAATCAGTTGCACTGTCACTATGAGACTTGCTGCCAAACAGGAAGGCAGCAGATACAGTACTTTTTTGTACGTGACAGCCACATCACAAATCTGCTTCTTAGCTATGAAATGTGAAATGTTGTCATGTTACTGGCATGAATGCACCAGTCAACACCATTCTGCAAAAATGATGACACATGCTATGAATAATTTATTTTTCTGATATGTTTTCTTGTTACCCACTGGGCAACATGTGTTAGGTATTGCTTTCTGTGCCTGATCTACATGGTATTTAGAGTTGTTACACAGTTAAGATCAAGTTGTATTGATTCATGATCACAGATCTGAAAATCCCCAGTTTGGATTTTAGTGCATCAGACAGTCACAGCTATGGCAATAACGAGGAAGGAGAGGACCAAGAAATGAGGCTTTGAAATGCCTGCGATAAGAGTTTGCAAAAAGAGGGTGTTTTCTAACATTTCGGAACTGCAGAACCCACTGGTTAGAGAGTTATTGCCCCTTTCTGTGCCTACTTGCACACTGTGTAAAAGGCTTACTGCTGTGAGAGAGTGCACCAAGGGCTGAAAATCTTTTCTTACTCTTTTAACCTGATGTACCTACTAAAATACCTACTACGTTAATTCCAGGAAGCTGAAGACTCTCAGAAGAATGCTCAAGCATATTTCAAGCCTCGCGCTGTCAAGAGGTGCGTCCTATCTTCTGAAATTGTATCTGCCCTGAGCTCAGAAGTGTGATTTCCATTTTGTTTGTCGAAGGGGTATAATACTGAACAGTGCAGAACTGGCATGCACTGTATTTCATATATTCTTCCTTTTCATAGAAAAATCACACAGAGTTAAGTGTTTTTCTGTTGACTTGGAATAGCGGAGAGCAAACTAGATAGCACAAAGACAGACAACAGTGTGCATGCATACTGCTGATGATGAAAGAAACTTTGATATGTCCTTTCCTTTTTCTTTTATTTCCTGCTTGTTATGAAGGGCAGACATATCACACTGATGAGCACAGTCTGAATGCTTGTATTATTAGGTTTTCCTCGAAGCATGCTTTCAAAAACACTAATTTGCTCAAATTATGTGTGCATAGGGTAAATCACTTTACCAGACTAAAATCCTGCAGAGTTTGACTCAAAATCCTATCTTAGGTGGTATTCACAACAGTTTTAAAAGGGATACAATCGACATGAACAAAGTGATGTCAACTTCAACTTACACCTCCTGAGGAATGAGAGGTCTCAATACTACCTCCATGCATATAGCATACCTATGTATTAACAAACGTGAACAGAAGGAAACCTGTACTGGGCTTGCATGGCAAGCTTTGGTAGCGGTGGAGGTTGCAGGGGTGTCTTCTGTGAGAAGTTGCTAGAAGCTTCCCCTGTGTACAACACAGCCAGTGCCAGCCGGCTCTGAGACAGATACACCACTGGCCAAGGTCGAGCTCATCAGTGACGGTGGCAGCACCTCTGGGAGAACAGAGTTAAGAAGGGGGAAATAAACAGCGTGTGGCATTTGCAGACGGACAGAGGAGTGAGAGGAGCAGCCCTGCAGACCCCAGGTC
>NW_010516701.1:0-2381 GCF_000687285.1 Phaethon lepturus
CACGGCCCCCCCGCAAAACCGGCCGAACTGGGAGGGCGCAGGTGTTTGATTCCCACCCGAGCCCCAACACCTGCGTGTGAGCCTCGGTCCTGACGGCTCAGCAAGATGCTGCGATGCCCCTTGGTCTGGTGGGAGAAGCTCTCCTCTCCGCAGGCCTTGAGGTGTGCCAGCGCTCGATAAATCTAATTCGGTCCAAATTTACTGCAAGACACCGTCTCTTCAGCAAAGCGTGTTTACTTTCCTTCTGGCAGTGACCCAGCAACGCGACGCTACGACTGCACAGAATTGCAAGTGCCGTGTATTAAATTATTTCTGCTCCTTCGACTGACATGCAGAATGGAAGTAATAAGTGATCTGTTTTTCCATGGAAATCTATTGCATTTAGGTATATCTGATTGAGTAAGTCTTCTCCGTACACAGGGACTGCTCGCCCTGTTGCCGCTCTGTCACTCTGGGGTTGTATTAAGGTGCCTCACTGTGCCCAGAGCATGTAGCCTTATAGACCCGTGTGTCTATCCCAATTGCAGCAACTTTTCCATGACCTTTTCATTCTACCTCCTCCTGGCTGTGCCTACCAAAACATAAAAACTAAAAGCAGCTCCTCCAGCCTCTATTCTGAGCTCTCGGTTTTGTTGTGGGCCCCAGAAAACCCAGCTTTATACCTCCTGTTTCAGCCAGGCACTAGTCGGCTGATTGCCTTCTGCGTAGAGCACAGTCTCTCCTCCCAATTACCACAACTGTTGGAGCCTTAAAGTTGATGATTTTATGTTGTTGGAATACAAATTAATCATTAGAAATATTAACGATGACTGCTTGACTTTATAATTAGCCATGTATCTACATTGCATTCAGGAGCTGTTAGTCTTCAATGAACACATTCCAGATAATCCTTTTATATTTAAATAAATTGACGTGCAATAGCTATCTTAATCAATCTAAATCTAATTCCTATTTAGGAGCCTCTGCTTTGCCACTTACAATTTTTCTTAGGATAGCAGCAGTTGGGTTTGGTGGACCATTGGATTTGCTCGGGATTGGGAGCCCCAGAAGGGCCGAGTGGGAGAACAGGCATCGATCTGCTCCCCTTGCAGCTTCCCCGTCCATCAGCTACAGGGAAATTCAAATCATGACAGTGGGACTGTAGCGTTGGTGGGCAGAGGTTTGCGTCTTCTGAGACCTGCGTGAATTATTGGATGTCTCCAGCAGTTAATATGATTCCTTGAATCTGAGATGGTTAAAAATTAACTTTCATTTTTCCATCCATAAAATTTGAAATTATCTGCTAATATTTATAATAGCTCGATTTACGGGTGTTGGTCATTTTATTCATTTACTAAGGTAAAGTCTCTCCTGGCTTATTGTCACTCCTGATCAAACTCCAGATAACCGGTGTATGAGGGAGTTTCACAGCAGTCAATGACAAGGTGCAGTTGAGATGGTTGCAGAGAGCTGGGAACTTCGAGCTGAGTTTTACAGTGCCAAGTTTGGATCTTGTCAGCCGCAGGCAGGTGAGTTTTGTGATTCAATCTCCCACCCATGAAGTCAAGATTATAAATTTCAGATCTTGAAGTCTCTAATAATTTACCCGTTTGGGGCAAATATTTGAATGTGTATGAGCAAGGAACTGCATATCATGCCTGCTGAAACTCAGTTACCAGACTTCGTTGGGAGAAGGAATTGCATTGTTATGCCTTTTTGTCATCCTTAGTCATTCTTTGCCCATTTGTGTGGGTATTGAAGAGAAGATGACCGTACTGTTT
Organism: Phaethon lepturus; assembly: GCF_000687285.1. NCBI lineage: Eukaryota > Metazoa > Chordata > Aves > Phaethontiformes > Phaethontidae > Phaethon > Phaethon lepturus. The sequence continues at coordinate 1,761 of NW_010516701.1, forward strand.
CTGTAGATGAGAAGACCAGTCCTCCCTGCATGACCTTGCTGAAGCCACATTGGCACTCAGGAAGCGAGAATCACAGTGACAAGTTTCTCTTTTGGGGGGTTTGGTTTTTTTCATAAGCGAAAGAGAGGTGCCCTTTTTATTGAGCACTGTTAAAACCTGAGGAAATTATTCCTCCCTAGAGGACCAGAGTAGGTGTGCATACCTCTGCAATGAGCAAAGACTTTAAAACCCCACCAGGGAGTTCCTGAAGGTGATGAAAACACTGTTTTCAACTGTTTTGCAGTATGTTTTTTTCCCCATGAAGCTCCTATCCAAACAATCACACACAAAACCACAACTTGCTGCAGACTGATCTTATTTCTCTGTGTCTTCTTCTTAGTTAAAATAAATAGACAAAATAATGACAAAAAAACCCTCAGCTTATGATGCCAACAGAGGTTGGTAAACCCTGCAGTGCTTGAGGTGGCTGGGGGGAGGCTGGGTGTGTTGCACACTGTCTCAGCCCCAGGTGGTCACCGAGAGGCAAGTGAGAAAAAATAAAGGGAAGAAAAATGGAGGTATCAACATGGATATGTGATATACATCAAAACTAAGGCTGCTAAGATTGAAGTGGCTCAGGTG
>NW_010516702.1:0-1655 GCF_000687285.1 Phaethon lepturus
CAGCCGCGCAGGGCAGCGCAGCGGCCACTCGTGCCCGAGTGGGCAGCGGGCACCTTCAGTACGGGTGCAGAAACCATCCCAGGGAGAAAAAAATCAATAAATAGTATCTGTAACCTGGCTAGGCCAGGTGTGGAAGGAGGGGTCATCCAGGCACTCCAAACTGAAATTTGCTGCAGCTCCCTGAGACGCCTCCCCACAGCAGCTAATGCTGGGTTTTTTGCCATTTGAATCCCTGTCACCGCCTCTCCTTTGCAGTCGCTTCATATTTTCTTCATGCTTGATCCCATGCCAAGGTACATTACTTGGAAAAGCTCAATAAAAATCTGGTCAGCTGCTTCTGAGCTGCATGAACAGTGGTGATGCAAGGTGCTGGCTAGAGAATTGTCTCTCCTGATGTTGGAAGTGGTTGGCTTCTGGGGGCAGAGGGAGGTGGATCCAGTTGGCAGAGTTACAGTTTGGCCTGGAAAAGAAAGAAAAAAGGTCTCACCTCCCAAATTAAATACCTGTTAAATTGCTTGCTTTGCATTAGAATAATTTCACTGTTAACCTTAATAAATTGGGATAGCCCATCGGCCGCACAAAAGTAAGTAGGCAAGTCAAGGACTTGTCTTAACTCTTTTTTTATGTACTCCCGTTAATTGTATGCATCAATCCCTTTTGCCCTAAAAAAAAGCACCACTAAACCCTAAAAAAAAATTGGATCAAAAAAAATGACCCTGAGATGAAGGAAATCAAGAATGCATACTTTGTGCTGTGCTGTGCAAATTCAAAAGAATGAGCAGCACATTAAAACCTTTAACGGTGAATATACATACCTTTTTAATGACACTTTGAAAATCAGACTTGATGCAACAAAATATATATGTGTGTACATACATGTATGTATACACACACATAAGGTATTGGAAAAACTGGGGAAAGTGTAAGGGTGGATCAAGGAAATGACTGAACAACTGGAGAAAGTGCCTTAGAGGGAAACTTAGGTGTTACCCAAGCATTTGCCAAGTGTATTTGCTTATGCACAGCTCTACATCAAATTCCAGACCAGAGCCAGCTTGCATCCTGCCAGTTTACACCCCAGGCAAAAAATCTGTGTTCAGTTTCTGTCTGACCCTGCAGATTTTCCCGGGAATAGGACAGTTTGTTGTCATACATTTTAAGAGAAAAAATGAAAAATGTACTAAAACTAAAGGGCTGTTAGCAGCAGTGGGGGAAAAAAAAGGCATAACAAAAGCAGTTAAGAACATGTTAGGGAGCACTGAAAACTAACTGGTTGTAATACATTTCTAATGGTTATAAAGGTGATTGTATGATCATAGAACCATAGAATTGTTTAGGTTGGAAAAGATCTTTAAGATCATAGAGTCCCATCACTAACCTAGCACTGCCAAGTCCACCACTAAACCATGTCCCTAAGCACCACATCCACATGTTTTTTAAATACCTTCAGGGATGGTGACTCCACTACTTCCCTGAGCAGCCTGTTCCAATGTTTGACAACCTTTTGGTGAAGAAATTTTTCCTAATATCCAATCTAAACCTCCCCGGCACAACTTGAGACCATTTCCTCTTGATCTATTGCTTGTTACGTGGGAAAAGAGACTGACACCCACCTCACTACAGTCTTCTTTCAGGTAGTTGTAGAGAGCAGTAAG
>NW_010516703.1:0-27172 GCF_000687285.1 Phaethon lepturus
AGGAGCGCGGATCCCTCTGTGTCTGCCTTTAGGAAGAGGTTCTTTGTGTCCCCCGTTTCTTGGCGGTGGATTTTGGACTCAGGTGACATGGGAGGCACACATGAGGCTCTGTCCACCTCGTCCGCTTCAGCCTCTGTCTGGCTGCTTCCCGTCACCTCCTCAAAGACACGAACACAGAAGCACGTTGCTCTCTGTATTCTTGAATCTGACTAATGGGAAATATTTATGGCCTTATTTATAATTGCAGACCTACTGTAATTACAGTTATATATTAATATTATATTTTCCAAGCAGCATTAATAGAAGTAAAAGTAATAAAAGTATTAGCTGTCTTAATGCTGAAGTTATGGGATTATCCTTATGTACTGTTCCTTAGAAACCAGAAGTCATACACAGCCCCCAGACTGCGTACAGCTCCTGTGGTCTGGCATTTCTTTGGCAACTCATCACAATTTAACTCCAAACAGCCTGAGACCAGTGTCTAGTGGAAAGAAGAGCATCTACTTTGCCATAGCAGTACTTGTAGTCAGCTGAGGTAGCCACAATTTCAGGCTCCTGCAGAGCAAATGCCTTCAAATCCCGCTCAGACCCCCACATCCCCCTCCCCAACCTTAGCTGAGAATGGCTCCGCAGAGGTCGGTGAATCCAGTGTGACATAGCCGCTATGTCAGAACTCAAACCTTGGCATGGCTGCTTCCTGCTGCCGGTCCTCACTGAGGGCTCTTGCACCAAACTGCAGCCTGGGGTGGGCAGAGATGGGCTCCAGCAGCAGAAAAACCAGCTACCCAGCCCTTGCTGGTGGAGAACAGCACAACGCTTGCCACATCAGGGAGATGGGTACTTCAGAAGCAAATGAGGAGACTTCAGATCAGCTCTCACAGTGGCTGTTAGTCTTACTGCATCCTACAACTGGTGCTTACTAATCACACAAATTAATACAAATGCCTTGAAATAAAGGTTCTTTTGCTGAGAGTCTAGCATGTGCATTTCCATAAGGGAAATTGTGCCTTCACTTTCCGTTGTAGTCTCACCACTCAGTCATGTCTGCATTTCATGATAAAGATAGGCAAATAAAACACTGTGTTTTCTTAGCTCTCCCTTACCAAATATCTCACACTCGTGCTTATCTCTTCTGGCACTGTTTTGGCACTTGCTTGGTGGCTGGCCATTGCTTGAAGTGAAGAATACACTGGTTGCCTCTTGGAGCACCATCATTTAGTGTTTCTCAGAAAGGTTTTGCTGTCCCTTTACCTGATGTCTCTGCCTAAAGGCTCTGCTAAAATGATCATTGAACAGGAACTAAGGAGGTGCATCTGACACAGTTACAATATTTAAAAAATTAAAATCACACCTTAAATGTTCTTTTCCCAAAATTAATCAACAGCATAGCAGAAAAGCTACCTTTACCTTGCTTGTGGTGTAACGTGGTATGAAGGATAGTTTACAGAAGATTATATGCTGGAAAAATTATTTATAGTGTAGAAGAAGAGTTGTGGAAAAAAATGAAGGGAATCAGAGAATGCAGTGAAATGAGCACCCAGGCAAAGATTCAAGTTCCTCAGTTTTACACTGGTGTAGGAATCCTGAAAGGTGGCTTGGCTTATATTCAGAGCCAGCTTTATAATCAACAGAAATATTGAAGCCATTAAACGGAGGTGATTGGTTAGGCACAATAGAGATCTAGACAGGAGGTTAATTTGCTTCTGAAGCGTGACAGAGTTGTACCATTATTCCTAGTTTACACCACTGTTAAAGAGAGACAGTTTATGATATCCAGGTCACTGGATTTGGTTTGAGCTCATCTCCAGTTTGTAGATGATTGTGAGGGGACCTGTTAAAAAGAGATTTGGTTAACCACATCCTCACTATCCCCTGTTAAAAGCAAATTCTTCAGTGCTCTTGCAACCAGCAGTCAGACTATCCTTTCCTACTTCTTGTCAGCTAGCAATAAAACACCAGATGGTGTCCTTCCAAAAATAAATTCATTATAGTTTTCTTCTGGGTTTTCTTAAAGAATTTAGGGACAGAACTTCAGCTAATGCAAATCAACACAGTGCCGCTGAAGTCAATGCAGCTATGACATTTTATACCATCTGAGTATTATGAACTAGTATTTTTAACTTTTTGGAAGGAATACCATATCCTTTCTCCCCACATTTAACAAGTTTCATTGCATGTTTTATGCTAGCTACCTTACCCAGAATTCATGGCCGGTGCTTCTTTGTATACAGCAATTCACAGGCCATGTCGTTCTGTGTATTGGATTAGACTAATTCACTATTAAGACTCCTGTAACCATTATCGTTTAATGTCTTTGTTTATCACCATCTGAGACTCTAGGACACCCATTAGCTTCCTCTGGTGACATACAGGACTATTCATGCAAGAATATTTTAAAAGCAACTGGCATCTGAATAACCCTGTGATGCTTATGGTTCTGCGTGTGTTTAGTTTTCCCTAATTTCAACCATTGAATGCCAGAAGTCTTCAATTTTACTCTTAACCTAGACAGATAAATAATTCTAATAGTAAGGCATCTTAAAAGAAGCCTTGAGCGTTCTTCAAATAAATCATTTAAGACTCCTTTCAGAATTGTTATTATGCCCTAGCAATTAGTCATTGTTTAGTCAAGCTGTGCATACTTATCTCTTTTATATATCACTCCTTACAGCCTCACAATAACTTTTGTTCTTTTCCTCCAAGCTCCCTTCAGCTCATTTGTGTCTTCCCGGCAATGCTGTGCCCAGAAGTGAGCATGAGTTTGCTTGCAGATGGAAAGCTGCAAAGTTACAAACACCTACAGAGCTACAAATCACGAAATGGCGACTCTCTGCCACCCTATTCCAGAGGTGAATATTAAAATAGCTAAACACACATTACTGGTAGTCAATACCAGCTGCGCAATGTGTAGGTAATAACAGCCCAAGAGGGAAAAGGTGATCATTGAATCTGCCTTTAACATTTATCATGTGTCCTCACACGAACACTTTTATCTGGTTTCTCATACCACAAATAAAACTGTTCCACCTAACTGCTGCTCCCCATATGCTTTGCCTTCCAGTGTTGGGGAGCATCAATGTGAAAGAGGCTTTTTAGAACTCTTTTTTAGCATTCCCAAAATTAACCAGCTTGTTTTCTGCAAACAGATGGGGGGGTGACCTGGGATTTGGAATTCAGTTGCTTCTCAGGCAAAAAATTCTTTTAAAAAATCTCCCAAGAAGAGATGTAGGAAGGAAACAGGTGCTTTCAGGAAAACGTAGCACTTGCTTATCAAAGGTGCAAGCAGAAGATCATCAGTTTTATTCCTCCTACTTGGCGATAGAGCTAAAAAAACAGCGAGTGGTGTTGGGTGCTGCAGTGACACCCAAGACGACACATTGGTGAGGTTTCACCCAGGCTTTTTAGGAATCAAACCCACCAAGCTCAGCGTTTTATCCTATGCTCAATCAACTCATCTTTTCGCACATCTTACCGAAATGTGTACATCTCTGTTATGCTCTGATGACACAAGCAGTGTCAGACGGTTTTATCCCTGACCCCTGCATGGCCACGCATCCTTGTGAGGCTCACACTCATGAGCAGTCTCCTAGTAGATGCCCACGAGCTCAGACTCACAGTTGTAGGAGCCTCAGGCCATGATGGAGGTGGCGGTGATGCTGCAAGGGGCAGAGCCTGTGGGTTAGTATTGTCTGTGCTCCACACCACGTAACGGGGGGACTCTGCCAAAATACAGCTATTCACCTTGTTTAATCGCTCTCACCACTATTAACCTACTGCAACCCTGAGTGCCACTTACTGGCTGCTTTTTAAGTTTTGCTTTACGGTGTAAAATGTTGTCCCTGTCCTGGTCCTGTGTGATCTAAATACTGCATGTCTTTTTTTCATCTGAGCATCCCATATGTTGAGCTAAGCAAAAGCAACAACATGGCCTTTGTATTTTAAATGTCTGCTTACCCTGCTCTCTATGATTTCTTATCTTGCCTTTTAGGACGGAATTTGATAGAAGATGTCTTTGTTAAGCACAGATTTATTGTGCTTTTGGTTACCTGGTGAAGAACAGTCCTTCTTCTCCCCAAGTTAGGTTTGCCCCATTGATTTACCCAATTTTCATTTATTCCAAAACCCTGTTTCACCATTTGCTAGTACAAAGAGGGCTTCTTCCATCAAGCATCAAGATGGGGAGGCCTCAGAAGTTAATACATAAGTAATAGTAAAAGATCATCCTTAAAAATGTCACATCATGATTTTTGTAAAAAGTGTCAGAAAAATGCATCTTTTCCTGCAAAGGTTGTGAATTCTTCCTGCGTATCTATACCTCAAACACTGCTGAGTAAACGCCTTTAGTATTTATTTTTTGATGGGGAACATACTGATTTTTTTGTTTTGTTTTGATTTTAACTTTGTTTTCTTGAGAAGGACTAATTCCAAGGAGAGCATTACAGGCTGTATAGGCTCCATTGTATTGTTCATGCACAGAGGCACGTTACAGAGCAAAAGCAAGTGAAAATGCTGGGTTTGTTTTGGGTTTCATTTTACAGTCAGGATGGTGAATACATCTGTTGTGTCACCAGGCTAGAATATATCGTTTTATGGTTCTCAGAGGTTATTTATAATTGAATTATAGGATGTTTCATGATTATTTGGAATGATATTTACAGAAAGCAGTACTAAGTTCTGTAGTTCCCTTGCGACCAAGAATGTGAAGAAAACACCCTATAATTCATTTTTAAGTATCCTCTAGAAACCATATAATTATATTGTATGACAGTATTGAAAAAGGAAGAAATAGAAATTTTTAAATTATTTGCATTATGTTCTTTGATCAAGCTTATATACATCAGGTTGGCCTACAGTAATAAGGAATAGGCAGGTTACAATGAACAGAACCCCAATTTTTTTGTTTTTAGATTTGATCTTGAGTCAGTGCCAGTTTCATACACCAGAGAACTTCCCTGATGTATATTATAGCCATGTTTTGGAGCAAGAAAAGGAAAAGGAATCTTTCTCCTCCAGTACTTCCAGCCATAAATGGAAGGGCAAAGCATCTTGTGAGCTCTCACGTGATTCATAACAGAGTGGCAGAGCCATCAGTGGTCACCTGGGGGACCTCTGCCTTGTCTGAGGAAGAGGGTTGCTCCTCCTCTGAGGGGTTAACAGCCGTTCACTGTCCCCACGCCCCGCGCCGAACCCAGAGCACCTCAGCAGCTGCAAACAGCCACGGCCCCGTTCCTCCCACGGGGACCAGGGGCTAGTGAGTGCACATCAGCGGCACCCAGAAACTGGGTCCTAGGACTGACACCAGGGAGAAAGCTATATAAAGCTGCCCAAACCCTACTCACTGCCCATGGTTTAAAATGGCACTATAGTTTGAGATTTAAAGGTATTTGTAAATTCTACAACAGCATTAAATTGCAGTCTCTTCTTGTTTCCCCCACACACTGTGAAAAGACTTCAGAGCTAGAAAAAAAGAGTCAGCATTTTCTTTCACAAGCCATTGCACAAAATAAATATGTAGCAGAAAAAGGGTATAGATGTAGTCTCTCTTACTTTCCTTAATAGGACTAAACACCAAGAGAGAAGCTTGTACATTCCGATCTGGTAACAAAAATGCAATCCTGTTCCTCAACAACACAAATAGCCAGAACCACAACTGATGGCATTTTTTTCTTTCTTTCTTTTTGACTTCCTTGTATGTTACTCGCTTTTGCTTTGTCCTTTGTTTATCTGGACAATAAATAGTCTGGAGCAGGAACAATATATTGTTGTATATTTGTAAAATGCACAGCAGAAAAGGGCCCTTATCTTGACTGAATACTCAGAAGTAGCCGATTGAACTTAATAAACAATGATAACAAATTAATTCAATGTGGAGGAATTATTTTGATTTACCCCAAAAGAAAATTTGACCCATTCAAACTGAAGTTACCGGCAATATTTGTAAAATCAGTGTTTTGCAAGGGGCAACAGGACCAGTGAGCTCACCGAGAAAGAAAATAAGGAAATAAAGAATTAAAAAAAGAACAGAAAACGAGAAAGATCGTCCTGTGATTTGTCCCACATGGGAGAGGAAATACTGGAAATCTGCAGTCTAAGCTTTGGGGAAATGCTGACATGTTATTTTGTGTTTCTAGTCCAGGACTATTATTAGTGACAATTAATTTGCAGATTGGATGCAAATCACCCATCCGTGGATTGAGATCACGGATTACCAAAGAAAATTTTCCTAGAAAAGAGCTGTGAAGGCTTAGGTGTCCGTCATGAGTGACAAATGGTACAGACCTGATTTGTCCAGCATTACTTCAGATGCTTTCAATTTTCCTCTTACAGGAATTGTTATTGATAGCAGGAGGGATTCGCTGTTCTCTGAGAAATTCTCCATCTTGCATCTATTCCTTAGTGAACCCAGCGCATGTGGCAGTGGTAACAGCTGAACAAAATAATAATTCATTACTTACAAAAAAGACCCGCTTCTACCTGAAGAAAGAGCGAGCGGAGGGCTTCCAGAGCTGCTTGGGAGCTGCAGAAGGGCAAGCCCGATGGTTGCATTCTACAGACAAAATTCTTAACATCAGATTTTGCCATTGCAATTTCATGACTGTTTTTTTGTTGTTTGGTGAGAAATTTACTGCATGCAGCAAAAAAATATTTCTGTCAGGAGGGAAGGCAGGTCAGTTTAGCCAGGAAGTAGAAGGCGGGTGCTCAGCGCTTCCCTGGGCGGTAGTTCTTGGGAAGAGGGCTGTGAAAGTTAAATGAGACACTTTGGTACCAGGAGGCATTTGTAATGAACCGACAACTCACAGATAGCAAAGAAAGTATTTCATCTGATCAAAGCACACAGCAGCGGCACGCCGTCTGCGTCGTATTGCATGACCTGACGTGGGGCATTCTCCTGTCAACCTAAAATTGGGTTAATTTGGGCAAATGGTCCCATACCTCACCTTTTAATAAGTGGCAGCTTTAGCGGTCTATGAGATGTATTTCCCTAGGAAAAAGGTATACTCTTCCTGCACATTAGCTAACACTGAAACCAACCTAGCATAAAAATGATGGGAAAATGTAATTAATACAAATTAGCTGGCTAAAATCAACTTTGAATACCCTTAGAGTTTGTATTTTAACCTTCTGAAGTGTGTGGAGGCTATAAAAAAAATTGGTAGAACGTTTCTAAATAGTCTGAAAAATCTTGTTCTCATTTTGATGCAAACCACTTTTCAGTTTTGACATACTCCTCTAAAAAATAAACAAGAAATAAAAGAAAGTGGGGGGTTTACTCCCCCTCTTCTTTCCAGAAGGAAAGTCTCTGCTATTTCTGATTTCACTGGCAAATTTCAGAAGAAAAGATCATAACATTTTTGTAAGGTCAACTTGCTTTCTTCAACACAGAAAAACACATTGCTAGAGAAAACAGCGTCTTGCAGAGAGTTTTAAAGATGCTGTTGTTTCTTATTGCCTGTGCTGTTGATTCATAGGACATCGGGGACTATTCTTGGTGAAATGTGAGGTATATGCAGGTTAACCCTGCAGCAGAGTATATTTATTCGAAATGCTTCTGATTATTTTCTTTGCAATTTGTTATCTGCACTCTGCTTATGGTCCGGACGTGCAGTGGGGAAGTCTGGGGCTGCCCTGCCGCGTGACCTGATCCGTCCCCTGTCACAAATCTGATCGCATGGGCAAGCAATACCAGTGCCGTCGCTTTTGGGATCCTTCACGCCAGAAAAAGGTATATCCGTGCCCGGCAGATGGGGCAGAGCGGCAGAGAGGCTATATGGGTGACAGTGGCCCCTGCGGGCAGTTAGGATAGGAGCCAACGGCATGACACCCATGCTTCCTACATGAGACTCAACGAACCTGCCAAGGCACCACAAAGACACCCAAGAGCAGGTTAAATTGCCCCTTGCAAGACTTAGCTCTGCAGAAAATCATTTCAGGGGCCCCAAGGTGACTCGCTATCTTCTGCATTCAGAGGCAAGTGCATCTCTCTCCCTCTTGCACAAAGCTGCACCCACCTCGCCTTGAATCCAGGCTATCTGAATGTGAAAATTGGAGGCTGAGAAAATGAATCAGGAGGAGGGAGTAATTAGAGTTGAGATGTCATACTAAATCACAGGCCCTGGTTAGTCAAGCAGCTTGCTTCTGACAGCACCAGTTGGATGCGATGAATAGTGGACAGTGGTAGAGTTTAATATTTTAGCACCTGCTTTATTTTGCATGCAGGAGACCAGCTACACATTCACATTTAAATAAGTCAGCAGTTGCAGGCAGTTTTTTCGGGGGGAGAACCTCCTACTGCCTGTTAGCCTGCAAATGGCCACTTTAAACCTCTGCAAAGCTGAAGGGTAATTTACAGATAGGACTGGCAAAGGAATAAAAAAAGGCATAAATCTCTTGTGTTTTGCAAAAACTACTGATGTTTCTACATTTGGGTTGGCTCTGAGGCTTTTTTGAGGTGAGTGCTCTGTTGTAGCAGGTGTACTTTGTACAGATAATTAAAAATGAGGATGTGGAGAAAAAAAAAATTAATTTCAGTCAAGCCTGTTTAGGTGTTTAGGGCTGTCAGCTGAATCAGTGACAGGTTTAATGCTTCTTAGCTGCTGGGGATCTCGATAGAATATTTGTGGTAGACTTTCAGCGTGTATGTGTGTGCAAGTACATATCATTCAATATGTATGTATTTTATGTATATGGCCATGCAGCAGCTTAAAAGAACAATATTGTACAAACCAAGAACACACAAGTCATTCATCAAGAAATAGAAACAAAATGAGAATATTTTGTTGTTACACAACTTGTAAATGATCTTGTGACTTCTTCCTGTGTGCCCCTTTTTGATCTCAGACCTCGTTGCCTGTCCCTGTAGATCTGGGTTCAGCCCCACTGATGGCAGCTGTGCAGGGTCAGTGCACTCCCTGCTCGGGTGTACTCCTCATGCTCCACTGTTGGGCTTGGCGTCAAGTGTCTGTGTGCCCTGTGAGAGCAAAATAATACCAAGATTTTAACAAAGGATCTAAATAGCTGTTAGCGACAGACCCCACCATCTCCAAAGAAAGAGGCAACCCAACATGAGGTGTGGAAGGAACACCTTGAGGTTCAAGATGCCTCTCTGCACCATAAATGCCACTTATAACTGGGATGGGTTTCTTTTCCTATTCCTAAGGAAAAATTTGGTTTCATAAATTTAAAAAAAAATTACAAAATTTTTTAATTACAACTGAGCTTTAACTGCTCTTCAGACTTCTAGCAAGCAATCAACAGGAGTTAATGTTTTATGATTATTCCAATGTGTCCTTCGCTAAAGCTGTGAAATGAGATGCTGTCCGAGCCTTGATTTCGTCTAAGAATGTGCAATTGGCAATACAATTGAACTTTAAATTATTAATTCTTTTTGGTTACTATCAATATGCCTAGTACTCTAATAAGTGTTGAACATTAACATTTTCAGTGCTGGATATTAACTTACTGAATATAGTAGAATCAATATTATTGGGTATAATGTAGTAATTGATCCAGATGACTCTGCGATGTTTCTTGCTTCTATAAAAAAAAAAAGTGAAAATATTTCATTCAGGCACAAGAATGCATAGATAAAATGTCAAAGCTATGATTAAAGCCCATAATAGAAATGCAATTTGAAAATCTGCTTTATCCTACAAGGGCAGATTTTGATCTCGGTTACATTGAGAAGTTGCCATTAAAATCAATGTACCAGGCCAGCAGGTAGGGGCTGGGGGACTGGGCTGCGTGAACAACCTCTGTCCAAAAGGACTGAATTCAGCCCCTAAGGGCTTTGGATCAGGAAGACTTTCTCTGTCCTGTGTGGGCAGAGCAGCAGCCTATGCCGTACTGACACTGCGGTGCCTCTCCTACCCTGAAACCAGCCCTACTCTAAACCTGGCTGACCACGTCTACACCTTCCGTGGAGGTCTGCAAGCAGGAGCAAAGGCTTGGTATTGAGCTGCTCCCCCTTTTCCCTCCCCACTTGTTTCAAGAGCTTTTCCCTTCCTGATGGCAACTAAAGTGCAGCTCTTGAGTTTCACCAGTTCAGAAGACAGCAGAGAATGCAAGGAGTATGATGAGGTTAAATGGTATTCAGTAGACCTATATACAGTCTTTTAAAAATATTTTTAGTTTCTTTCCATTATCCCTGGCATTCAGAAATGCAAGAATATCAGTGAGGCACTATGATAGTAAATTTATAATGAAATCATTGAATTAATTTTCTTTTGTCTTCATCATCCAGTGCAGAATGTCCTCACAAAGTACTTAGCAATTAATTTGGATCCCAGGTGTACTTGGCTGTCGTTTGTTGTATTTCTGTGAGCATGGTGACTAAGAGCCCTAACCTTCAGCCAGGATTCACAGAATCACAGAATTATTGAGGTTGGAAAGGACTTTTAAGACCATAAATATCATAAACAAAACCAAATAGAAAAAGTAAAACACGCAGAAAAAAAATGGGGTTTCCTGGGAAACATAATTTCTGTTTCATGAGAAATTTTGACATAATGAAGGTGCATCCTGAAATTGTAATGGAAAGTGCTATCCACCCAGTGATATTAAAAAAGATACTGGTAATCATGAATTTAAATCATTCTGTAACGTTATTTGATCATTAACCATGATATTTATCTTAATAGTATTATAACAGATGAGATATACATAGAACAAAATTAATCATTTAATAACAGTATTACTGTGTTTCTATTTTAAAATAATATTGTTTCCAACAGTACTGCTAAAATAGTACTTCAGTGTTCACGTTTTTCTAACAATAATCTGTCAAAATCCACAGTCTTCCACAACGCCTTGTTTCAAGCCCACTCAGGGTTTTTGATAGAACCCTGAAATTTCACAGGATATCATGATGTTCCACTGGGTGTTTTTACACTCCTCTTTTACAGGTAATAGACAGATGTGTACGCTGATGAAATAATTGAACTTCTCTTCTCTGAAATTTTGATTGTGCAGCCTGATTCTTGCACAGCTTCCAGACCTACATGCGTTCTACACAGGAAGGATGAGTGCAGGAGCTGGTTTGCTGGATTAATTACTCAGAACCGGCAAACGCTGCAGCATCATTCCTCAGTGTGACCGAAGCACTTCCCTGGCACCGGACTGGCACTGGACTGGTGATTGCAATGATGCCTCCAGCTTGTACTTAGAAGGCAGAGGATTATCATCTGTCACCTGCATGTCTAGGAACCAAGCAAGAGCTGATTCTCGCCTTGATGCCAGCTGAAGACGGGCATTCATTAAGCAGTAGTAGTTTTGTATTCAGTACTTTTTAACCAATACTTTTGCCCGTGGAGCTTAATTTCCTTTTGCTTAATTTACTAGTTCTTGCTAGTTCGCAATTTACTTGCTTGCCCTGACGATTTCCAGCCTGGCACAAACATTTCAGCAGAAGTGGTCATTCGTAATCCTCCTACTTAAATAAACATTGGTGAGATCGGCCTCGCAACGGCGGTTGGTTAACCTTCCGCGTTACGTGTGGAGCTAGCACAGCATGCTCATCCTCTAGGCACTGAGCTCCAGCGTCCTTTCTTGTCTCCTGTAGCCTCGTAGGCTGTGGTGTTAATATGCAGAGCGTTACTACTCGGCTGATGAGACAGACCGCCGAGGATCAATACGTCTCCGCATTTGTCAGCCCCGTATACCCCAGCGTTACGTTCTCAGCTCTGCTGCCGGTGCTTGCGTCCCGCTGTGTAATCGCAGGGAATTGTCGATTCCTTACACGGCGTGTCCGTACACCAGCCTTGGTGGGGAGCTTTGCAGAACAAGTAGAAAAGATCCAAATGTCGTATTTGTTTGGCTCCCACTGCTTGAGTAATAGTAGGTGCAGCCAGAGTACCAGAGGACGGGTTGCTTACGGGGTCACTGCAGCTCAACAGCTAACCATTGATGTTGTCAGGCAGACTTGGGAAAGATGCCCAAATACTATCAACTAGAGGACATTGCATTTTAATGAAAGACCTAAAAAAAAAAACAAAAAAAAATCAAGATTAAAAAAAGAAGAAAGGTAAACTCCCTGGTCAAACATAATAAACAAAAGCAGAGATCTAATGGGCCTTTTTTTTTTTTCCTCTTGCTGCTCACTTTTTCCATGCCTTTGTCTTGATGCAGTAGCTTTATGGAAAACAGCACTGGGATTCATGGGAACTGAACACAGTAACATCATCTACCACAAAAACTCTTAATTATAGATCAAGTCTTTAAGAGACAAAAGCCCATTTCACTACAACAACCAATATGCTTGACATTTTTAACTGACATGATTTAAAATCAAGTACACAGCCTTCTTTTTCTTTCTTTACAAGATGCCTTTTCCTAATTACAGTTTTCCTGGATTTTTTTTTTTAGAAATAGGTGTTTCTCTGCAAATGTTACAAATGCAGTTTGTCTTGTGTTTTTTTTTTTTTTAACTTGGATTGTCATGTTAAAAAATAAGCAACAGAAATCAGTAACAAAAGTTCATAGTATAATGAGTTTCTCCTTTCCTCTGTAGACGGGTACTTGTACATGGTATCCATATAGTACGTTCTGACAGACAGACAAATATCATGAGCGATTTGGATGTGAAGCCTGGCTAGAGATTTTCCATATGTATAGACTGAAGCTTTTTTATAGAATAAATTGTGAATTAACCTTTGCATATACCTTAGGGGTTTTTTCTGTCCTATATATCTGAAGGCAACATTGTGCAGAGATTTCAGGAGAATATGGGATGTATTTTATGTAGCCTCCAGGGGTACTAATAGATTCTGGCATACCAGACAGAATCAGGGCTCCAGATCAGGTGTTTCAGGTGTTTTGTTAACCAGCAAGGTTGCAGGATCACGTACGTTATACAATCTCATTATTTTAAATGTGTGAACACAAGTCTGGATCATGCCAAGTGGAAGTGGCAGTCGTCGGTGGCAGCAATGCGTGTTTCACATCTCCACGCACATTCGTAGCAAAGCCTCAGGGCTGAGGGAGTCGCACACTCTGGAGTTTTCTCTGCTGACAGAGAACTACTTTCCTTTCCCACTTTTCCAGAAAGAAATGTTCTGGTAAAATGTAGAAGGCAGAGTAACATTGCTGAGAAATGTAAGTGTGGGAGAAGCCAAAGAAATGCCTGGGTCTTCATAAGTAGTTTTTTGATCTGGTTCACTCTTTAAAATAACCATCTAAAATGCAGAGCCCTGAGGATGTTTAGTCAGGGAGTCAAAGGGTACCTTCACTGATTTTTGTTTCGCAAGGGGTGGTGAATTTTAAGTGCATCTTGAACAGATGTCCCCACAACTTTGATCAACTTTTCTTCCTGACAGCTTGCATGAAGTCTGCTGAACAAATCAAACCTGTGCTTTTTGTTTCCTTAAACAGGTAGGCTGTTCCAACACCAGGAACGGCCCATTGGGGGTCCATCCAGCCCCATATGCCACCTCGAACCATGAACCGTAGGGAAGAGTATATGAACTCCTGTGTATACACTCATGTCTGTCTTCCAGGATATTGGTACATTCATGCTATAAAGAGATAATACGGTTAGGTTGAAAGATAGAAATCACAGGCAGGTCTGTATCAGTGGATGCAGGCACCAGTGGTCTGGTTCTGCTCAGGGTAACGCAACAGCCCCAAGTGCAGAGCAGAAATGCCCTGTCCGTCCACCAGCGAAAGGACTTCAGGCACGTACGGAGGAATTGCATTCTTGCAGCATTGCCCAGGAGCTGAAGAACCACAGCCACGAGACGTCCAGCTCCATGCCAGTAGCGCTGCCGGGAGCCCAGCAGTCTGGGAGGCCCAGGATTGCTTGCCCGGGGCACTTCACTTGAGCATTTTGCTTTGGAGATATCCTCCTATCTTCCAAGGAGCCTCCCAGATGAACTGATGAGTCAGGTCAGGTTTTGATGGTCACCCACCTTGACATTAAACCAATGACAGTTTAATTAATACAAGCTTTTCAGAAACATTTTGTTTCAATGGAAAAATCTCAGATATTATTTCACAAAAGCAATGAAGGTTGAGAAAATCTGGTCCCTTTCAAAATTCCTCAGGTTCAAAGCACTTAATACCTATGAAAGATCATTCCCCGTCTTAATGTTTGTTTTCTCCTCTGATTTAACAATCAATTTAGTGAATGTATCCATAAACAGATCTCTTTTTCCTCCTACCCCACCTGCCCCCAAAATGAGATTATGCCTGTTGGTATCAGTCAGCAATACAGAGCTACCCAGATTTTCACTGCCCTCATACATTGTCTCCACCATAAATGAAGTTTTTCCAATGTTTGCAGAAATTCTGGAAATAATGGCTTCAGTTTCCTTGTTAATTATTCTTTTATTAATGATCTTTCAGATAGTTTTTCAAAGAGACTATGAATCTCTCAGTGAAAGTAATGGGCAGCTACTCACAGGAGTAATCCCATTACAATCAGCTGCATTACTGTTTGTCATTTGGAGTAAGGTGTTAGAGCTCTGACCCTTACTGATTTACCACTCTTCATAATTAGTTGCAGTGATTAAAATGCATTTTAGATTACACTGCAGTTTCCCTTCCTTAAAAGCTTTTTTCACCGAGGACAAACTCAGGTTCTGAAGGTGAACAATTGTCCTCCAGTATAAAACAATAACCGTGAAGAGGAATGCCCCAGATAAGGCTTATAAAAGAACCCAGAGTAGAGATGCTTGGGCAAAAATTGTTGCTGGGGGCGGAGAGGCTGTCTTACATGACAGAGACAGGAATTTAGCATACTGGCTTAATGAAACTGAAAACACTGTGCGAAACACTGACAGCAGCACATGGAAATAATGAATCAATCTGTTGCATCTGTATCTAATTAGGAATCATTATAATATAGTCTTTTTCTCTAGTGATCAGGATTAGCGGGTACCCCACAGGAAAGAGGCTAATAAATAAATTCAAGTGCCAGGACATTATACATCTTTATCTAGGACTGCGGTTCTCATGCACTTTTCTTCAATAACCCCAAATCCAGGCAGACTGTCTCTCCTATGAGAACCTGACACAGCCAGGATTCCTTTGTAGGGGTTTTCAAGGCACTGCAGAAAGAAAAAGCTGAATGCTTGGATGCTGCAAATAGTTTCTGGCAAGGACAGACATTCTACTTCAATCTCTCTGCTACAATTAGAAAAGTAGTTTCCCTATTTTTTTTCCTTTTCTTCACCCCTCACTTCTGCCTTTCCTCATTCCTCCTCCTCAAAAAATCATTAAGTTGCTAAGAGCTTCATTTGCTTTAAGCCTCTTTGGAGATCTGTTATTTTACCTAAGGGTACAAATAACTCCACAGGAGTCAGTATTACTAACTGGCACCCTACAGGCAGATGATATATACCTTGAGAGTGGAAGGGATTCCTGGTGGTTTTTTTTTTTTCTCCTCACTGTAGAATATATTTTATTTGTTTTATTTCATCTCTTTTTTCTTTCCTTTTTTTTTTTTTTTTTAAGTTCTGAGAGGAATGGAGCAAAGGTTTCTTAGTTGGGGAAAATGGTCTGCCATCCCTTTCTTTCTTCTGCCTGTTAGGGTGCTTTTTCAACTGTGATGGTTTAGATCCCAGGGGAAGCAATCTAGGATTGTTGCTCTGATAAAGAGAGGATGGCTACAGAGTGGAGCCTCAAAGCTGTCCCTCAGATCTTAGCGAAGCTGGAGGTAAAACGTTTCAGTGCCTCCATGAGGGCAGTTCTCCCCCCTGTGCTGAAGGCAGCTCTGGATGGAGACTGGTGCGAGGAGGGGGTGCTGGGACCTGCGCCAGGAAAACACTAAACTGAGCATCATTTGTTGTAGGCGTTCATGGAATGCCTCTGCTGTGTCACCACCGCGTGCAGTAAAGAGCATTGTTCCTCTAATGTTCATCTCTCTTGGAACTGCAAGCGAATGTACAGCCCAATTAGTGCAGCAGCTTAAAACAATAAACCCTCCTGAATCTCTGGTGGGGGAAGCATGCTTTTATCTATTTGGTAAATAATTTATTAATCACACTGATGTATCCTCCTTGACAGCAACAGAGCCAGATAAGTGATGGTTCAAAATCAATTTGTCATGGTCCAATGTGCACTCAGTGACCTACTTGGTCTGTTATATAGGTCAAACTTGTACATGATGCTCTGATAGCAGAGGCACTTCTTAAAAAAACAACAGCGACAACAAAACTCATGGCACAATTCGGACTGTGGGGTCCTGTGCTGACCGGCACTCAGCCACGCAGCCCAAAAACTCAGCTGACAGAGAGGGGCGAGGACAGGAGCCAGGTAGGTGATGTTTTGGGCTCTCAGTGACACTGCCTCAAAAATACCCTGCACTGGTGGGGCAGCAGCGGTATCCAGGAGGTAGATCCATACGTGCTGACCTACTTCTATGACCTTGTTATTATCACGCTGCCCTTCGCCGTTGATAAGAACCCTGGCATCCCCCTGCTATTTCCCTGCTTGTCCTGTTTCAGTCTCTACTTTTCCTGCTCTCCCATACTCACAGCATCTTTTCCTTCAGATGAGGTGGAAATTCATTCCCTTCCCCTCTTTGTACCCCTTCTGTGGAGTCCATGAGTCTCATAGTTTTGAAGTTTTTTGCTTCTGAGCAGGCTAGTGGGGTTAAGGAACTAGATTATTTTAAACTACAGGGAGACAGAAATTAAAACCTGTGACAGAGCTTTTGAGTAGTCAGTTTGCTGGTGCTCCCTTAGTGGCCTGACAGAAGTCTTGGTTGTCATCTGGTGATTGAATTTGTGGCACTGTCTTTCTATTTCATTAATACATGCTTCAGGGGTTTCCGCCAGCAAGTCTTGGAGAAGTAAGCAATGTGTAAGATGACATGTTGAATGGGCAGTGCTGATGCTGCCAAGAATTTCGAGCAGTCTTGTGATGGTCTGCATACTGTGTCTCATTCACCCGGCATCAGAAAGAAATATCCCCCAAAATCATATTGGTAACCACTGTTTTAGGGAGGTGCCATGGGCCCTGTTCCTCCGAGCATTTTGCCAAACCAGTGCTCTGCTGCTGGAGGGACTTGGGCCATCAACTGGAGCTTTCCTTCTCTCTTCCCATTGCACTAGGGCTTTTTTGTGGATTTTGATCTTTTTACTTGGTAGCTTAAATTTTTTATAGATTGTTAAAGAAGTTCTTTGTGGGCAATGGTACGGAGTGGCGTAGAGTGGAGAGTTTGCTACTACTGGACACTAAGCGTGTATCCAGTGGTGCCCATAATGGGAGAGTATTGCACTAAGCCGGGTAGGCCACTGCAGCCCTGCACCTTACTGTATTCCCTCCGATTGTCTTGAGCGTATGAGAGGGAGAGAGATTTTCTCATCAATGTCGTACGCCCGCCTTTTTACGGAGTTTTCTCCTCGCTCCTGCCTGGCACTGCACCACTGCAGGGTTGCAGCCTCCAGTGTCCGGCAGCAGGCCTCAGTCCTCCTGCACGGCCTGTGTGGTTGGACCAGCACAGCAGGGTGGGGGCCAGCGCAGGCGGGGAACATCGGCCCTTGCGAGGGCCCACCACTAAAGGAAGAGCATAGCAGAAATAAGGCCTAAAATTCTGGATTGTTTCCACCTGGCACCTGGATTTTTTTGCAGCTGTGACTGGGCGGAACTAATACATTCTACAACAATGGCGGCGAATTACTCTTTCAGTCCATCTTTGTGTTAGTGTTACACCCCATTTGTGAGTATGTGGCACTGGTTCTTATTTTGTCCAAAATTCTGTTTCCTCCATGACAGGCAGTCAGAAAAGCAGCCAGGCTGCCAGAGGGGTACCACCGCCACAGGCAGGAACTAAAGGGACTGGAAATAAACCCACCAATGTACATTTTTTAATAAAATGTTTACTTTTGAGGATGTTTGTAGCCCTGAGACACACAGGACAGATTCTTCCTGCTTTTCTTGCCATCTCTCCAGACGCACAGTAAATTCCAGAAACAGAGAAGGACCTCTGGGGCTGTGGCATGAGCTTCTTGTTTGGCCTTGGCCGATCAATAAAACCCCCCTTGCCCCACCAACAGTCTCTGATAGCACCATCTCCTCCCGTGGATCCCCTGAAGGGCACCTGCAGCCCAGGATTTTATACAAATCACACAATACACCCTGGAGACAGGATACAAATCTTCCCTAAAACCAACATCCAAGTAAAGAGACAACCCCCCAGCAAGCTATTTTCAGCACTTTAGAATTGTTTGTGTTTTGTCAGCCTTTAATAATTTAATTGAAGAGTGATACAAGATGCAGACCCAGCATGACAAAAAAAGATATTTGTCAGGATATTTTAAAAAGATGACTCTTAATGTTTTCCAGGAGGTGTCAGCAGTTCTTTAAACCAAGGCAGGGGTTGCAACAAATGGCTTCTGTTGCTGAGAATTCAAGAGATATTCTTTAAAGTCTGCAAACTGCCAGTGAGCTTCAATAGAACAAGTGTTCTCAAGGTATATTTATGTTGTCTCTATAGCACTCCAAAGGATTTCTGCCAGCACACCCCATTACAATGAGTAATGCTTCCTTTAAAAGCGAATGAAGAAGACTTAGATCTTGGTTAATTAAATAATCTTCTCTTTTTTTTAATTATTTGCAATAGGAGACTGACACCAACCTCCTAGTTTCCCACCCTGAACCTCAAGACATTATTGTGTTTACCTTGATAAAAGCTGAAGGGTCAAAACATTTGTGTTATCTATCTGCCATGTAATGAAAGGGCAGAGAATATGTAACTAAGCACAGATTAAGACTTCCACAAGATTCATTTTAAAAAAAGCCAAAACAAACCAAAAATAAAAGCTGCTTCCTATGTGGTGGAATATACTGGCAGCCTGTTCTTGGCACAGTACATTGACAATGGTGGAGCAGCACCAGGTTAGCTCTTATCTCCCCATTCTTATTTATTGCCCGTGGAGGCTGGCAGTTCTCCATGTGGAACTCTGTTTATGGGAGATTTATCTGTGGTGTGTAAGTAGCACACTGGCATCATGAATGTCCATCTATCAAAAATGCTGAAGCATCCCCCATGACGGAAGATGAATGTTTTTGCTGAATGCAGAGGAGAGAAGGAGAATGTAAACACTCTGAAAAGAGCAAGCAACAAGTATTACAGTCTAAAAATCAATTCACATCAGGCAGGGAAGTGTGACAGGAGGACCAAAGTGCAGAGCAGGGCCAACTTCTAAGAGTCTACCTAAGTGCCAGTCTCCCTGGTGTTCGAACTCCACAGACAAGTCTCTGTGTCAGTCCCAAAGAATTAGCAATTCTCTTCTTCATCCAGTGCTTGGGTATATTTTATTTTGTTATTTTGTTTTGGAGTGCAAGACCTGTATGAAGGAATAAAAAAAAAATTGTGACTTTTTTTCACTTTCTGTTTGCTATAAAGTCCTGTCTTTTCCCTGGATTGGAAACTCTTAGGGTATAGAGTATCGACTTTGTTACATTTTCATTTGTTGTTTTTTTACCATAAGCCTAAGACCTCAGGCTACCTCAGGAGTCCATCTTGGTCCCACTGCAGAATTTTTCATTTGTTGGTTTTTTACCATAAGCCTAAGACCTCAGGCTGCCTCAGGAGTCCATCTTGGTCCCACTGCAGAAAAAAAAAGGGGGGCACAGAGAGGAAAGTTCTCACCTAAATAAATAAATAAATGCACAAATCAGGTTAGCTAATCTTTATGCAATTAGAGGTGCTTTTTACTCTCTTTTCTAAACAAGAATTTTATGGCTGGCAACTTATACCTTCTGTTATTCATTGCTGGCTCATTCCAGATTTCATCCTAACCTCTGGCACCTATGTCTCAAATGACCGAGGGTGCAGGTGTGGAAAAATACATGGAAAGAAGCTGTCTTTTAGGTACCTAGGAGATCAGTAATCAGAAAATTGCAACAGATCACATAGACTCTGCATGAAGACTAACACTCTGCTGTCACTGACTGCCTCTTCTGACTTCAGCTGAAGAAGCTTAACATTTCAGAAAATCAGGTGAATATGTCACAAGCTGGACATTCAGCGTTAGTGACTCTTGCTAAAACTGTGATTTTATTTTCCTTTTCTCCACTTACCCCTCTTTAAAGTGGGACAAATGCTATTCACCTATCATGTAAATGTTCTGAGGCCTAATTAGTTAATGTGTGTAAATTGCTTTTGAGATGAACAGTGCTAAGTATTATTATTACTATATTAAGATATGGCCAGCAGCCAAACTCTCCCTGTAGCTGCAGGGTAATGAAAACTGATCAGCTGCAGGATTTTATTGCTAGTGATCTGAAACAACAAATAATTTCTGTGCATTTATCTAGGTACAAGTACAAACAAATAATATACATTTAGTCTGAATGTTAGTAAACAGAGAGGCAGCTGATGGGGGCCTTTATGCAATTTTTGATGTCCCCAAATATTACTTCAGTTTAAACAGTCAATGTGAAATTGTTTCCAAGAAAAGGGGGTAAATTCATAGCCAGGTATTTAGGTATTCCTTATTCCTTAGTCTAATTTACTAATGTTTTCATCTGTCACGATGGGAATCTGTGTGCAATTTACTGTGTAGGGCAGAATGTTTCTTTTGTATACTCTTTTACAAGGTCAAATTTCATTCTCTAAACAGTTAGGAAGACTGAAGAACATGGTAGATGTCTTAGGTCACCATCAAGGGGGAGAGGACAGGGGAGAAGCTTGTGTAAACTGATGAGGAGACACTGTTGTGACCCTACCATCCTTATTCTAACTCCTGCTTCCCAAGCAATATAGAATGGGTTTGCTGAACTCAGCAGGCGTGATATGCTAAGGCTAATCACACAGACTTGAACTAAAGATCTATTTAAAGGAGTAATTTTTTCAGGAGTAGTCCTGTATTTTGATCTGCCAACAGACTACAGTGCACATCCAGATACGTTCAACACTCCAGTATAAGCCAACAGGAAATAATATGGTGTGATTTCTTCCCATTTATTATGCAGTCTATCTGGTAGCTCCAGAATCTGTTATAAAATTTGTTCCACCACACAGGAACATGGTAATTCACTAAAATTTTAAGTGTCTGGTGGATTTAATGCATCCATGAAGCTTATGCCTTGGCTTAGTTTGGAATTTACTCTTCATGGACAAGTTCTTGTTTCACTTGCTTTACACAAAGAAAGCAAGGCAGAAATATGATGGTAAACAGGACACACAAGAGTTTTTCTAAAAGTTATACTCAATTACGTTGGGGAAAACAATGATGGGAAATCAAGAATGGGATTGGTTATGGTCTGGAAACAAAATGCATAGTTCTGTGAACTGTGAGAAGCCACATGTCAAGCAACCTTTCTAGCCTTGTACCATATACGCTTGGCCCCCGATAACAGATTTCTGGAGAGTTATCCCGTCAGCTGCATGTGAAAGTAAGAAAAGCCCTTTAGAACTCCGTAAATGATCAATAAGAATAAATGCTTTTTTTTTTTTTTACTTACCTGCTTTCAGATGCTAGTCTGGGTACAAACTAGTCTCCATCAATCTTCAATAAAAAAACACAAAGTTCAAGTCAATAGAAAATCTCATAGCAGGACTTTAACCCAAGTATTTGGTATTTAATTTTCTTTTTCTTTCCTTCCTGCCTTCCTTCCTTTTCCATTCTTTCTGGGATTTTTTTAGCTACAAAATGTATCAAAATGACAAGAATAACTTAGGGCTTCTTGCTCACTGTCTAAAATTAAACTCTATCCTTGGCAAATCTTTCAGACATTGTGATTTTTGTTTGTCTGAAAGCAAACTGCCAAATTAATCTTGGTTCCTTTAGACCCTGGATCACCTTGAGCGATAATTTGAAGTGAAAAGAATAAATTGATCATTTAATAGAAATCCATCTGAGATTATAAAAAAAATGGCATCAATAGCGTATTTCTACCAAAATACAATACTGAAATGGTTTTAACCTTCAACATCCTATGTGGTCATAAAACTGTTTAGGTTGACTGGATGATCACTGTTGTAAACACTTTAGTTTTCATCAAGTCTTGCTATGCATGAACAGGCTTCATCCGTTGGACTCACTAATGATATCAGAACCACAGCAGGCTGTGGTTCACAGCTGGACTCTGATCTCACTAGGTACAGAGCGATTTGAGCATCCTACCTGTTTTTCCACAGAGGCTGAGGAGGAAATATAGGTATAGGTATAAGTATTGGTATCAGTATCGGTATATGTATTCATACAGACATGCATGAACAACATTCATTCACATTCATGGACTTTCAGGTCTAGTGAGAATCAGAAACAAAACTATCCTGAATGCTTGTTAAGACACTTTCTACATGTTGTTTTGATCAGTTATTTTTGAAAGTAGTAGTATCATATTTGTGTGCAAAACATTGCTTTACTTGTGTAATGACTGTCATTAAAGTATTACTTCAGTGTTGTGGTCATATTCCACTTAATATTCAGTACAATTCAAATCTTTGAACTAGATAAATGTCATCCTTTGGTGTCAGATGGTCTATGCTGCAGCTTAAAAAAAATCATCAGGTGATAGAATTTTGGCTCAGTATTTAAACCTGTGAAAATAGTCTGTAATATTAAATATTTCTTCTACATTTTTGCAAATGGTAGATTGCTGTGTGTCAAAGCTTGGTGCCTCACTTTGGCAAAGCCCCACAAAACTTTTAAATACCCAACTCCCAGGGCAATTGCAACATAACAGAGCAGCATACATGCTGTCCTAAATCAAGGGAGACGGAAGTGCTTCTGAAGATCTAAAGGAGGTAATCTAATTTTCTTGCTTTTAATTCCTCCTCACACCATTGACCAAAATAGTAGCAATCTTTGTCTACTCTAAACAGACACTATAAGATATGCTAATTATCTCTATTAACAATTTTCTTTCTGGTACTTGCTTTTCCACAATGGCTGAGTGGTTTTGCACGCTCACCCATGACCTGGGAGGACACAGATGCTAGGCACTGAGGAGAATTAAATCTGCATAACTTTCAAAAGGGCACCCACTACTGAGCTATGGGGTATCCTTAGGGACAATGTCTCCAACTGTGTGATCAAATTTGGGCCACTCTTCTGGGACAACAGAAGGACAACAATGTGCCTCAAAAGACTACAGGCAAGGGGGAGCCTGATCCTTGCCTACAGTTCTCAGCTGCAAAGGCTTGTACAGCTTTGGTCCCTATCTCTAGGACGGCTTTTGCTTCTTCCTGGATTTAATATAAAGTAAAACGCATAAATATTCCAACAAAGACTGTAGTTTCAGATGAGTGTCCCAGCATCTAAGTTAAAATCGTCTTTCCTCTTTCCTTCTTTCTGATGGAGCAAGACCTCTTTCACATCTTTGGCAATAACAATTAAAGCTGGGGAAAAAAAAAAAGTATCATTTCCTGGGTGAGTGTTCTGACCGTGGATCGTTACACAAAAGCTGAGTAGCACCATTATTACTATGATGATATTAAACTAAGTTAACCATAGTTGTAATGACATCTAACTTTTTGTATTTCTCAAAGTTATTTTTGAGGAATCAAGTGTTTCTTAACTTAATCCTGATCATAGGAGGGCTCTAGTTGAGGGATAAATATAGATTTCCCTAGAGTATATACAGTTGAATAAATTAAGTACTCCAAGAATTCTTCTGACACCTAATGAAATTAAACACCCTACAGGGAGAGGTATTTCAGGCCTCAAAAATAGGCAGTCTAAATCACTGTCTGGAATTTCCATTGCTTTTTGATGCCAGAAAAGTAACCATTTTAAGTGGGATTACAGCAGTACCAAAACTTAAGTAGATACTATGGACCAGATTCAGTGGACAGATGCTTTCCTTAAAAATCAATTTAAACTGAATTTACAAATTTTTTTTGACATACTGGAGTAGTGCAAAGGACCATAAGGAGTTGGTGAACATGGTCTTGTCTTCTTAAAGAACCAATTATTCTTCATATGTCTACAGCTTCACTACCTCGTTCACAAAAACTTCACAATGAAACTAACCAAGAATGTAAGAGAAAAAAGTTGGAATTGGCTAGTGTAGTGCAATTGTGTATACTTTAAAAAAGGTGAAGAGTAACTACATAAAAAATAAAAAGCATAACAATAGAAAGTATGAAAAATTAGTAAAGCTACAAATATTAAGTTTTACCTTGGGTGAAACTAAGCTTTAGCATGAAGCAGTAGATCTAAAGAGAAATGTAGACAGTGATTCATAAATTGTGGGAGACCACTGTCTCAGCAGGTTCCTTTTATCATAATTAATCACTTTTTAAAGAGGTGACATAATTCCTGAGTTGGGTCATTGAAATTCTCTTTGCAAACAGGGAAGTATTCTTAATATATCAGGAAGATATTTTTCTAACCATAATGATGAAATCATTTGCTTGAATAGATTTAGCCACATGGTGCCAGTTTCCATTATAGTCTGAATAAACTAGCCATTCAAATTAAGAACATACCTGTGGTGATTCCAGGACAAAAGAGAATGAAACCAGCCTCTGGGAATTTCCATAATGGAAATAACATTGATATATCTTTCATTGCGCCAACAACATATTTCACTGTAATGTACATTTTTTTTTTTAAATCTCTTATTTTATTGTTGGTTGAAGATGAGAAAAATTTGTTGTTTAAAGGTCAGAAAATTTATACTAATATCTCCAACTTTTCCTTGATACATTCTGAAACAGAAATAAGCTATCTGAAATTTGAAAGCTATTACGATGCAACACTGTCCTTGTTTTTACTGTAGACTTATCAAATAAATCATCGTTTATCAACCTGCAGTAGTATTATTCATGGATGTGAAAGGAAATTGATCATCCCATATCTACATGTATTTGCTCAGGTTTGGAGCTGGCTGGGATAAAAAATAGCTGGGAGCATAATAGGTGACAATTCTCTCTAGGCTATATAGAGTAAGTGGCTTTCCTATTGTTTTTTGTATGGGAATGAATGAAACAGCTTGATGGAGATAACACTTTAAAAACTCAAGTATTTTGGATATACAATCAATACCAATCATAGAACAAACCAAATCAAAAGGGAGTGGTTATTTATAAAATCAAAACAGTTAATGATAAAAGAAAAAACCCCACGTTATTCTCATAATGATTATCAAGGAAAACACGAAACAAGGAAAGTTCTTACACATTTTGGTCTTTTTCAAGGCTTAAACGCTTTGAATAAATTAGCCACCAAACTCAACTGCTTTGAAAATTTCCCCAGGCACACCTTGAGGCATAAGTCACAGGCGCATGCCAGCATACCGACTCAGGGAGCGTCTTTCCTCTTCTCTGCAGTGTCTCCCAGATAGAAAGAAGACAGGGCTTTCAGGGCAACGTGTTCGCTGCAGGGCTGCCCACCTGCTGAGCAGCCAGGAACCTTTGCCTCCCCAAAGGAGAGAGCGTGAGACTTTGTCAGTATACAATAGGTGAGGTCTCCTTGCACCACGGTGAAAAGGAGGCATCAACATCTTCATACAGCGTCACTTGGGAAACTGTAATTTTAGGATTTTCATGTTTTCCTCACATAATCCTTGCAAAAAAAGAGAAAAATTGGTTACCTTATGCAGTTTGGCAATATTTTATGCTGTAAAATCAGAGAATGATACAGGAAAGAATCTCTGAAAGTCATCTGGTCCAACATCCTGCTCAAAGTAAACAGCAGACGTTACCTTGAGTTTCACTTTACATTTTGAGTTTCAGGAAATCAGTTTTGTTATGACTCTAAAATGTCAAAAACTCCCAAACATCCTTTAAAATGAAGACTGTTAATCTTTCATAAGTAATACTAACAGACCAAAAGTTCAGTTAAGAATATGTATGAGCATACACCTCTACAAGACTTCCCTGAAACTTCCCTCTACCTATGAAACTAAACACAAACCTTCTTTTTTCAGATCAGATGCCTAACGGATATTAAACATTCATCTGAATAGTACTGTTACACTGTACAAATCAAACATATTTTAAAAACATTAGGTAGTTAATAACTTTTATTTCCAAATAATATTAATAAATAATAATTTTTATTTCTAAAATAGTAATGTGTCATTTTAAAGCTCACTCCTACTATCTTTTAATCTTATTTTAGTCTTAATTGCTTAATGATACCAATTTTTCTCTCTGTATTTGACAATATTGTATATGACACAATACCAAAACTTTCCAATTTGTAAGCAGGTTCATATTACTGATGCTATGGGGTTTTTTTGATATACAGATATTTATCCAAGGTTCTGTCCCACAGTGAGATTCTTTCCTAACTATTGTTTCAGGAGAGCAATTAGATGGAGTTTTCACAGAAATCAGAAATAAGCATTATTTATACTTTCTAGATTGTTTTTAGGGTCCCTGCTGCTTCTGTTTCAGTTTTGTGATATACACTAGCGTTAGCATTGTTTCTGCTGAGCAAAGCAAGAGGAAATATTTCCCCAGACATTCTCTGCAGCTGCAGCTCTGCTGGCTGAGAAGGGGACTGTCCCCTCAGATGCTTATTATTGTTCCTACTACGACTGATTAACTCCTCAAACTTGCCACTCGTCCCTGCTGCTCCTCCTCATTCCTTTTCAGCGAACACAAGCCCTATTTGCTTGAACAGCCTAAACAGCTCTTTGCGGACCTGGTTCATTTCAAAAGAAGTGGACTACTAAAACAGGTTTGGGGATCACTCATACAAGCAGCTCCTCTGCCTGTTCTGCTGGAGCCCCTTTTCCGCTGAGGAGTGGGGCTGAACAGTGAGGGGACGAAGTCTTCAGCCAAAACAGTAAAACAAGCCTGGACAAGGAGAATAGATGGGTGGCTGCAAACCTTGAAGAGCACAACAGTCTCCTTTGTAGGTTTGATGAGAGAACTCACCGTTAGCTACGGACAATTAGAGATGTGCTTCTACTCTTTTTCCTGTCCGTCATTAGGGTAGGAGAAATTTCATATCAAAGGTTTGCTTTCACAGTGATACACTCCGGATTAATTCAGTTCTTTTTCGACTTAGTTTTTGTGGTGGGTTGACCTTGGCTGCACACCAGGTGCCCACCGAAGCCGCTCCATTACTCCCCTCCTCAGCTGGACAGGGGAGAGAAAAATACAACAGAAAGCTCCTGCGCCAAGGACAGGGAGAGATCACTCACCAATTACCGTCAGGGGCAAAACAGACTCGACTTCAGGAAAAAAATTAATTTACCACCAATCAAATCAGAGTAGAATAATAAGAACGAAACCCAAATCTTAAAACACCTCCCCCCCACCCCT